>NC_056730.1:747210052-747422552 GCF_019279795.1 Protopterus annectens | reverse complement strand
GCTATATCCTTGGGAAGAGAATGTGTGATATTTATTTTGTAATTTCCCACCTTAACTGAAGAAATATTTCTAGTTTCCTTTAGTATCTGTACTGACCGTAAGATCATACTCTGCTTTACATTTTCTAATAGTTTTCTTAAATTCCTTGCAGGCGTATTTCAGTATGGTCTTGAGTTACAGAGATTGGTAATTTCTTAAAAACTTTATTATTTTTCTTCTTTTATTATATCGTTTATACAGGAGTTATATCAGAGAGGTTTATTTTCAAATGTATCATTATATTTAGGGAGAATGGTACAGCCTTTTCTATGCAGGATATGAATGTGGATCAAGTTGCTGGGGGCTTTTGGGAATTTTGTATAGGTCTTCAAGCTAAAGTAGGTTTGCCATGCAGAAGATCCTAAAGATGGTCCCATTTTGTGGTGTGGTGGTACCACAATGCCTGACAGAGATGACTGATTTGTAGTAAGATTTAACCAGGTATGAGTAGGTGCAGGATGGGATACATGCAGGGATCAGGTTGGTAAGGACCAGGCCGTGGATACTGATGCCTCTAGTGAGTAGCTACAATTTTCCCCAGTACATTGGCATTAACAAAGTCTAGGAAATGCTGAACATATCCATTTTTAGAGGTGTAAGTGTGCCAGTCAATGTTTAGATAACTGCAGTCCTCTAGCAAGAGAAGCTAGGGTTGTGGGTAATTTCACATGAGATTTTGGTGTTTCTGACAAATATAGATATTCTCCTGTAGTTACTCAAGTGCCTGAAGATGTGATATGCACTAAACCCTGGTACAGAGGGGGTGCTGTCACTGTACCGAAACTATGTGTCAGTGACTATACAGATAAGAATGAGTTTGAGTTGTAGGAAGGCCTCGACTTTTGGCTTCTTTCTGTTTAGACTACAAGCATTGAGTATTGCCACCATGATGCTGTCTAAATTTGAGCTTGAGTTGGCTATGTAAGAATGTTCTCTAGACAGACTGTGCCTAAAAAGGTTCTATGGGTGCAGCAAAGGCTTTAGTTAGCATGCGAAACACTGGTAAGAGAGGTGTAAGCCATTCCTGGTGAAGCAGGAAGTCTTATCTACCATTTCATTCCAGACCAACACATATCATATTCCCTTATAATGACACCAACTACTTAACCAGTTGTTCAAGACAATGATCTTCTCTTAGTATTTAGGCATCATTCTTAATGAATCCAAGATAACACTCAAGACCAGTGTGTTTCCTACCTCTAACACATACGTCAATTATTTCTGTCTGCATGTCCCATTGGATGGAACCCCTCAGTCATTCACTCCACATGGGGCACCACTAAGTTGTAGTCATATTTCTCTGTTTTAAGGCACATTAGGGCCTTCGTGACATCATGAATTCTGGCAATGGACAAACAGCTTACAGTCACCATGTACTTGTCCATTCTAGTGAATGTGGTGTCTGTATGCCTAACTATAGAGTCCCTTATGACTTAAATGTTTCTCTTTGTGGAGCAGACTTTGCAAGAAATGCATATTAAGTATCTCTGCCTTCTTACTGTTATTGTTTTGCCCATAGTTTCTTCTCTTAGTTAAGTCTTGGGTTGGGTTGCATAGATGTTGTTTATAGTATGCACTGTGCACAGACAGGAAGAAAAAAAAGAAAAGAAAATGCATGGAAGTGCCACTGTGATTCAGAAAAAAATTGCTGCAGGGCTGCAGAAAGAATAAGCTATTCCTAATCGAGCAGGTAGCTGGCGCACATTATGTATGTAAATAAGCTGCACAGCATGAATAACAGAGGTAACGTAATTCAGAAACAGTTATAGTGTGTATCAGAGATGTCTTTTGAAACTGTGCTATAATATAGCTGCAGATGTGAATTAACAGGACACACATCGCTGATCGGTTCAGAAAGCATAGCCTGAGAAGCTGTTGTTAGTGCACAGTGGTAGTTTTCTGTGTTGGAATCTGAACACATCCAACACCTAGATCTTCTGCTCAGACGGCAAGTGCAATGGCTCAAAAAGACAAATGCAATATCGAAAAAGCAGCCAGCACACAATATGAGGAGAAGTAAGACTTTTATTAAGTCTTCACAGTCACAGACCGGTTTTGGCCAAAGGCCTTTTTCAATGTAAATCAATTTTAATTTAAAGAAATCCCAATCCCTCCTCACCACACACTCTAGAGACCTCAACCTCATTACCACAATTAACAGAACATGCTGGAGAGACAGGTTCATAACCCAGACACTGCCCATGCTATGGAACAGAGTTCCCATACATGTCAAGCAGAGCACCTTGCTGACCCTCTTCAAGAGAAATCTTGATGAGTGGATGGGAAACAGAAAATTCACCCCGGGAATAACTCCAGTAGCTCTACTCAACAGAGGCACTGGGAACTAAGGTCAGGTGGCATTTTGCCAGGGTAATCCTATGGCTAGGCTTGTAAAGGCCCCAGGGCCATTAGCCTAGTACACACCTATGGACCTATGAACCTATGTAGAGTACTGCATATATACACACACACACACACACACACACACACACACACACATATATACGTGTGTGTGTGTGTGTGTGTGTGTGTGTGTGTGTGTGTGTGTGTGTGTGTGTGTGTGTGTGTGTGTGTGTGTGTGTGTATGCATGTGTCTCTATTAAAATATCAACATATGAACCTGCAGATTAAAGAGCATGCACTGAAGATAACTGGTTTATTGCATCTGTCCAGGTATTGCAGCTAGTCCCATGTTCCCAGGTCACTGTCCTTCTCTACCCAGCCCTTTCATTTATTCCAGGTTCTTTCACAAAACCCTGTTTTTACTGTCACACTGTTTGTAAAGCTTTGTAGCTAGTTTCACTGTGTGAAATGTATTAACTGGAAAAATTCTGTACTTGTTAACTATCTGTTTATTTGTTCTGATCTCCTGCCAAGGAGTATATCATATAACTGATTTGTTTGCAGTTAAAAGCATTCTGTAGAGTCTCCTTGCTCCTTTATCTGTTTAAAAAACGTTTGTTTTGTGGCTCACTGCTGTTTTTCTGCTGTGATAAACATCTCTGTTGTGTTTACTGTCTAGAAGAGTATAGGCTAGTAGCTGTAATATTGTTCCCCGGTCTACCTCTCTGTTGGTGTCTTGCTGTTATACTTGGTGACTTTGCAGTTGCCCGCCCCTACTGTAAATTTGATCTTTGACACTCCTCCCAGTATAGTGTCATCAGCTCATTCTACCTAATACAGAGAGAATATCTGAGAAGGCCAACCCACTTAGTTTCCTAACCTTGAATTATTTTCTGCTTCTCCTTTCTCCCTTTACTTTACAAAAAAAAAATTGCTAGAATTTCCGTGTCCTGCTTAACTGTAACAAAAAAAAGTTAAGCTTGTTTCCTGCCTTTCCTGTAACTAGACTAGTCCAGATACAGATTTGCTATATCCAGGACTGTTTGTCAGCTTCTGAGCCCCCCAAGCCTGTCTGTGTTGGAGGGAAGTCTGCTAGTTTATCAGTGGGAGTAGTAAGCACTAGATAACATATCTACCACATAAGGAATGGTTTCTGGCGCAGAAATTGTAGTTATTGGCCGTTTGGGCAATTTTTCTATCTCTCTCAACTTTCTGATTTAAAAGCCTGCATTTGCATGTGTTTCTTTCCTGTAACTAGTCTAGTCCAGATACAGATTCTTAGTTTTAGCACTTGAATTTGCTTATTTGTGCTCAGCACTTGTTCAGAACTTGTTGTAAGCACTAAATAAGCTACTACAAATTACTAAAGCACTCAACCTTCCTCATTACATAGAGGAAAACAGTTTTTGTACTTACTTTCCTCACTTGCTTAGAGATAAACAGCTCTTGTACTCACTTTCCTCACTTGTCTAGAGGAAAATAGTTTTTTATTCAGGCATGTCCAAGGGTCAGCTCCCAGTGTTCTCTCCTGTCTGATGAATCTGGGCATCTTGGGGCAATGTAGCAATTGCCTCATGTACACAGGCAACCCTCTCCTCCTACCACCCAACACTACAACCTGTGAGAGATGGACTTATCTAGCCAAACTGGAGGTAAAGCTCTCTCCTGCCAAGACTGAACTTGACAGTCAAGAGGAGAAGGTAAACACTTGTACCACACCGCACTCATCACATAGTCCCACTAAACCTATATCCACCAAAATCCACACATAGAAACACAAAAACATTCACGGAGGCTCTCATTAATAATCTGCTCAAGCAACAGAGACCTCCAAAACAGAAATGCAAGCAACCTCCACCCCCCCAACACAACCCAAATGACACATAGCCCACAGACTCACTGTGCCACTCAACCACAGCCCATAAGGCAAAACAACGTACCCAACACACTAGACATAGGTGACTCTATAGTCAGGCACACTGATGTCGCACTAACCAGGCTAAACAAGGAGAAGGTTACTGTCAGCTGCCTGTCAGGTGCCAGGATCCGCCACATAACCCACGCACTCAGGTCACTCCACAACAAGTACAAATATGACTGTCATTGTCCATGTTGGTGTGAATGACCTGAGACATACCTCCCTGGACTACATGAAAAGAGACATGGAAGAGCTCTCCGATATTGTAGCCCAGGCAGGTATGACCCTAGCCCTGAGTAGCATCCTGCCATGACCCAGAATGATATCGCAGTACAAGGACAAAATGATTGACTTCAACAATTGGCTAAGCTTCTGGTGTCATTTTAAGGGAATCCAGTATCTGTCTGCCTGGGATGACATGGTCGACAGACCACGATGCTTTGCCAGAGATGGTCTGCACCTGTCGCCTCGGGATTCCGGATACTGGCTAAGGCTCTTGCCGCCCCTATAGTGCCTTTTTTAGGCAAGGTTCAAATGACAAATTCACCACTGTAACAGGAACAGGCAAGCAAAAACTGAGGGTAATGCTACTCAATGCTAGAAGTCTAAATCTCAAAATGCACTCACTCTAGGCACTCCTTAAAATGGAGAACATCGATATCTGTGCAGTGACTGAGACTTAGTTCAGGGCTCCAGAGAGCACCCCTGCATTACCAGGCTATAACTCATGCCACACTTTTTGGCCATCTAACCTGGACTGGAACACCAAAGGTGGAGGTGTGTCCATATTCATTAAGGATATTCACACCTCCAGGCTAGTTGCTCAGCATAATGCATCCGAGGTTATCCAAGTCTAACTAACTCTGAGCAAAACTACAATCCAAATTGTAGCTTGCTACAGATCCCTCACCATGCCCCAGGATTCCCACTCTTCTTTTCTTGATATACTGGAAAATATTATGGTTCAAACAAACACCCTAATAATGGGCAATTTCAACTACCCCACCATTAACTGGGAAAACTACTCATGTACTAATGCCTTTGCTCAACGCTTTCTGGAATTCATAAATTCCAATGCCCTGGATCAACTTATCACACACCCCCAACAGGGGCAACAATATCATAGACCTAGTCATTATCAATATGAGTGACTGGTGTTTCACACCTGAAGTCATCTCCTCGTCGGTCAGATCCGAACATAAGTTAATCACCGTAGATATCCACATCCCGCCCCCACGCCCCATTAAGGAAACCATGGTAAAAAATTTCTCCAAAGTCAACTTCATGCTTCTTAAGACAGAAGTGGTAAACTTCATGACACCCACGCAGATGGACAATACAATTGCGACTGCTGAATCCTGCAGAAATGCACTCTATAAGCACTTACACGAGTGCATGGATCGTGCTATCCCAAACAGAACCAAGATGCTATCCTCCAAAAAACATAAACAAACTCTACAACAGAGGGAAGAAACTGTTGCAAAAGAAAGTAAAATTCCATGAGTGGAGGAGCTCCCTGGTCAGCCTTAGTAAAAAGCTGAGATCCCTTATAAGATCCTGCAAAGCTAGCTACAAAATCAAAATCACCACTGATTCTAAGGACAACCACAAAGCATTCTATAGCTATGTCAAGACTCTCAATGGCAACACCCAGATCTGCTCTGAGTTACAGCACAACGGCATGAAAATTACAGAACCAACTGATATTGCCAACATCCTGGCAGATAGGTTCAGTGCTAACTTTACCCCCCTCTCACCCCCTAAAGAGCCCATATCTATATAGGAAGAATGCAGAGCCCCTGTAATCACAACTATGCAGGTAAAATCTGCACTCGCTAAAGCCAAAAACACAGCATCCATGGGACTGGACAACATCCCAGGCTGCATTTTACACAAACTTCAGAATGAACTGGCTCCCCACCTAAGCACCATGTTCAGTCATAGCCTCACATCAGACTTTGTGCCCACTGAATGGCACACAGCAACAGTTATCCCACTTCACAAAGAGGGAGCCACCACTGATCCCAGGAACTATCGCCCTATTAGCCTGATGAGCCTGGTCTGCAAGGCCATGGAACATATCATCATAGAACTCATAAACAAAGACATTGGTAACCTCCAAACTCTGGACCCCACTCAGTTCAGGTTTGTGAAAGGCAGATCATGCCTCCTGAACCTGATCGACTTCCTTGAGGCAGTCACCAAAGCTGTAGATGAGGATAAGGTGGTTCACACAGCCTATCTTGACCTCGCCAAGGCTTTTGATACCATCCTCCATTCTGGAATTATAGCTAAACTCACTAAACTAGGTATAGATCCCTACGTCACAAGATGGGTTGCCAACTGGCTCACTGACAGAACCCACACTGTAAAAGTTGCAGATTCCAAATATGACTCCAAACCAGTGACAAGTGGAGTACCACAGGGTACAGTCCTGGAACCTCTCCTGTTTGGTATCTACTTCTCTGAAGTACAGGCTAACACAGAAGGCCTCTGGCTAATGAAATTTGCAGATAACTGCAAACTAGGAGCCATAGTAGAGTCACCAAATGATGTAGACATCCTACAGAAGGTCCTCACTGAGACAGATGCCTGGTGTCAGAGCCATGGGCTCAAGCTCAATGCCAAAAAGTGCATTGTCATCCCCTTTGGTAAAAACTCTGTACCCATAAACTACCACATAGAAGGCAGTCTACTTAACGCCGAATGTGTGATAAGAGACCTTGGGACCCATGTGGACAGTAGTCTCTCCTTTGATAATCACATCACCACAGTAGTCAGGAAATCCTTCTACGTGGCACACCTCATCACAAAAGGGTTCTCATCCAGGAAAAAAGAGGTCATTGTTCCCCTCCACTTGACACTCATTAGACCCATTATAGAGTACAACGCCCATTTTGGAATGTACCTCACAAGACATCTGCAGCAGCTGGAAAGGCCACAGAAGTACCTGACAAACAGAATTACTGGCCTCAAGCAGATGCCCTACACTAACCGTCTCAAAAAACTCCAGCTTTACTCTGTAGCATATTGCCTACTCCGAGGTGATCTATGCCTAACATATAAAGCTATGTCAAACCCAGAGCAGTTGGACATGCTACACCTAAAGAAATCCCAATCCCTCCGAGCTACATGCTCTAGGGACCTAAACCTTGTCACCACAATAAACAGGACATGCTGGAGTGAAAGATTCCTGTCCCAGAGACTTTCCATACTCTGGAACAAGCTACCCATCTATGTCAAGCAAAGTTTCTCATTAGCACTCTTCAAGAAAAATCTTGATGAGTGGATGGGAAATAGGAAATACACCCTGGGATCACTTCTGTGGCTCTGCTCGACAGGGGCACAGGAAAATAACTTTCTTGGGTGGTGGAAGTCAGGGAACCTTGTTGGCTAGGCTTACTTAGGCCCTTGGGCCGATAGCCTAGTAGCTACTTATGAACCTATGAACCTATGACTAACACCCTACCATTCTCATTAGTACTGCATTTCCTAGCCATACAGCCATCTTTGCGAAACAGTGTTTTCTTAAACTATTACAGTATTTTCTTAAATAATTCTTGAATTGATCTAATAGAATTATATATTTTCCTCACCTTGGACCTTTGCTATCCTAACTTCCCTAATTTTCACTTATTTAATTGATAACAGTTGTCTTTATCATTCATTCTGTTTTCTTGTATGTTTTGAATAGTATTCCCTTTATACAATCTCTGCTTATTGACCTCTGTTGCTTCCTCTTTTCAGAAACTTAGTGGCTTATCAGAGTGCTTTGTTTTACTGATCTGTTTACACAAACCGTTTTTTGCTTCTATTGTGACAGTTTTTATTTTCTCCTCATTTTCAAAGAGTTCTTCTAAACCTTTTCCTAACATTTATTTGACAAATCCACCCTTTTGCTGAAATTAGCTACCTAAATTTCAGCACTCTTGGTGACCATATCTTTAGAGGTAGCTGCCACCCTTCATACGCAAGATCCTCTCTCCATCCTTTTCTGAGAGTATCAGACCTCCAGCATCTTTTTACTACCACATAGGTGCTACAACAGACAGAGGTATTCTTCATATTGTACACTGGATAAGTCTGCCATGTAACTGCAATACAGATATTACAACAAGCATTTCATATGCCCAGGATTCACATTAGCAAAAGTTACCTTTTTCAGACAATTTTTAGAATTATTTTTATCGCTATCTTGCCATCACATCACTGTTAGCTTAGGAATCATAGAAAGTTGAAGGGTACTGAGTCTTGACACCATTACACTTTACCAGTCCCCACTTAGACTGTATTGATTCTCTCATGAAATGTAAGGCTAGTCAAGCCCAAGATAATTTATGAATATCTATCCAATTATCCAGATCCCTTTTGAAAGAACATTGTATATCACACAGTTTATTTGCAAGGGGAGTCTATTCCAGATATGAGGGAGACGCTGAGTAATGAATCTGTCTCGGCATCTTTTTTATTGATCTGTTGAGGCAAGTTTAAATCCTTTTTTTCTTTTATTAGTGTAACTCTAATTTGTGAAGGTACAACAGATCCTGGACTTCTGGTTCCCTGACTGATCAGAAGGCAAGGCAAGACTCCTTTAAGGAACCTATAAGGCACAGACAAGAGGGGCAATGCTTCTAGTCTTTTCTTGGAACTTAGGGATTTTAAGCCTGTGATCCTCTTTATTAGGAACATTGGGGTCTTTCCAGCTGTTTAATATGGATTGTGAGGTACATCCAAAGGGGCAGTATATGCTATAAGTCATCTGATTAGTGGTAAATGCAAGGGGACAAAAAACAATTTTAGATCTAGATGTCAATCCTTTGGCAGTCAGCTGCACCAAGTAGAAGGATTTTGTGGTAAGTGTTGCCACGTGGTGATCAAATGAGAGGGAAAATTCCCATTTTGAAGTGGGAGTATTGTCAATGCTGTTTGCTAGGTGGATGGTTTGTCTGCCAAGTGTGATAATGTTTAGCATTTATTTTTTTATGCTTATTTTCATTATACCAGGCATTTATAAGTGTAATTCCTTGCTGGAGGGCTTCTGTGTCAGAGGGGGATCTGACAATGGCTCCCAGTTTGCAGTCATCCACAAACATGGTTAGCTATAGGTCTTGAATTTTACTTTATAGATCTGAGAAGTAAATACTGAATAATTGCAGTCCCAGCGCTGAGCCATGTGAGACACCACTGGATGTTCTTCGTGTTTCACTGTTGCAGTCATCGCATTTGGGTTATCTGCTTGCAGTAGTCCTCAGTCAGCCTGATTAATAAAGTCTTGGGTCCTGCTTCGGTTGCTGTCCCTTCTTCTGTGATGTTGGGTCATCAGGGGTATAAAACATGCAGCCGATGCCATTACATCAGTCTTTCTTGCCGTGCAGTGCCCGAAACAGAAGCAGTTCGCAAGTGCCGGTCGGCCGACTCCTGAAATTTTTGTTTTCGAGTTTCAGAACCAAAGTCTTCAACTAAAAGCTAAGTACCCCATTGGGGAAACTTTTTCTTGCTCTAAACCAAAGTTAGTAAAAGTAAATAATTGCATTACTTGTGGAAAGCAAATACCTCATAAAGATTTTCATTTGTACTGTATCCCTTGCCTAGGCCCTGACCATGACATACCTTGCTGTTGGTTTTGTGCCTTATTTAAACCACAAACTATCCGTTGTTGGTATATTTTCGCATCTAAATATTTTGGTGCTCGGTTCAATTATCCTGATATGTCTTCGGTAAGCCATCTGACTACCGACATTCTGAAAAAACGCAAAGATAAAGAGAGACAGGCCGCCTAGGTCCAAAGCTGCTGACGACGCTTCTCCTAAGCCAGTCGCCAGTTCGCTGGTACTCAGTGAGGCACTTTCACAGCCCCTGATACCCGCTACTTCAGATTCACAGGCTTCTACTGAGACCCATTTGGAGTCCGGTATGCTGCGAGATGCTTCAACTGTGGAACCTGCGGATGTCTCTACCTTGGATGGGTCGGGAGCCACTCTGCAGGCACCGGCTTCTGTGGGTGTATTCAGGCCTACTGACTTGCATATTAAACTGATGCCATCTTCTTCTTCAAGGCCTAAAACTCGAACCTTGCCTAAAAAACTGACACCCAGACCGCATGATCAGGCCTCTATGCCTAAAAAACAAATGATAAGAGTGGCTGAAGACCTTATTACTATAATCAGAGGAAGCCAGCCTTCCCCCTCTAAGAGACCTAGGACTGAGTTTGCTTTTGATACTTCTGACCAGGATTCTGAATTTTCTGTTTCCTCTGATGACCAGGATTTACCCTTATCTGCCTATGAGGATGCTGATGCTGAGGACTCTATTCCCTCTGCTACCCCCAGAGGATTTCTCTTTTGGTGAAACCTTGCATACTCTCAGGGAGAATTTTCATTGAGAAAGTCAGGATTTCTCTGATTCTAAAAAAAGGCTTAGGGATTTCTTACTCCTGCCCCAGCACAGGCCTTTAGCCATACCTCCTGTACTAGACATTGTTGATGATACCTTTTCGGAATCTAGCTTGGACCCTGACACTTTACCTCCTGCTCCCAGAAAATCTGATAGATATTACAGGGTCCCTGTCTCTCACAAGTTCCTTTTTAAAAATCTTACTGCGGATCCTGAGACCATTTCACAGGGACCCAAGGGCATTAAAGCTACTACTGCCAAAAATCCTACCCCCTCTGATAGAGACTCCAGGGCGTTGGATAGATGGGGTAAGAAGGTATACATTTCTGCAACTTTGGCCATTAGGGCCTTAAACTGCCAGTTTCATATTTTAAAGTGTCAGCAGCATATTATTGGATTGCTTAAACAGAAAATGATGTTGATTCCTGATTGTGCTGAAAATAAGGATTTACAGGATTTACTGCATTCAGCTGAACAAGTTGGAAAATATACTTTGCAATGTGATTTTGATTCACTAGAGGCATCTTGCAGGGCTGCTGTAACTGGGTCTGTACTTTGAAGGCATGCTTGGCTTAAGGAGCAATCCTTGCCAGATCATGTTAAAGCTAAATTACTGGATGCTCCCTTAAACCAGGATCGCCTGTTTTGGCAACAAGGCAGATGAAGTTCTTAAATCTATGCAAACTGTTAAATATTTTTACAAGTACAACCTCCAAGATTTAGTAGGCATTGACCTTCCAAGAATTGGTCCTTTCCTGCCTCTTCCAGATCTTCTCAGTCCAAAACCAGATCCAGCAGAGCTCCCAGGCTTCAGTCCCAGGGTACGCACAGGACTAAGTAGTGGGGGGCCTCCACTTCCAAATCTGGGAGTAATAAAACTCCCCCCTATGGTAAACCGTCTCAATGACTTCTTTTTAAACCTTCCAAGCAATTCTCAACTGATTGCCCCTTTGGGGGGAAAGATTGCTCTTCATACAAAGAACTGGGAACTCATTACACAGGACAAATGGATTTTAAATATAGTGTTCCAGGGATACAGATTTCACTTACACACATTACCAACACCAAGTGGGTGGCCAGATCTACCCCCAAATCAGTAGGCAGAGGCTCAAAAGCAAGTACTTTCTCTCTTAAGCATGGGGGCTATTCAATTGGTACCAGAAGAGGAAAAGGGACGAGGTTTCTACTCAAGACTTTTCCTGGTACCCAGAAAAGACAATTCATGACATCCTATCCTGGACCTGTCTACTCTAAACACCTTTTTGGTGATTCCAAAATTCAAGATACTGACTCTTCACCAGTTGCTCCCTATGCTAGGCAAAGATGCCTGGTTGGCAACACTACATTTAAAGGAAGCATACTTGCACATCCCAATCAGGGAATCTTGCAGAAGATACCTACACTTCAAAGCAGGCTACACGCACTATCAGTTCTCTGCACTGTCCATTGGCTTATCTACTGCGCCCAGGGTATTCACCAAGTGCCTAGCTCCAGTCATTGCATTTTGTAGGCAAAGAAAGATTCAAATATACCCATACCTGGATGATTGTCTAATTCAGGCAGAAAGCCAGGACATACTTTTGAATCATCTGGCCTTTGTACAAAGGGTGCTAACTTGTCTGGGGTACACCATAAATGAAAAGAAATCTCACCTGGTACCCTGACAACAAATTATATTCCTGGGAGCAAGCTTGACTACAGCTTCCCAGATGGCTTTCCTCACGCCAGAGAAACAAATTTATTTGACAACCTACTTCAAACAAGTGGCCACAAAAACCCTGCTATCTGCAAGGTAAATACTTCAAGCCTTGGGGTTCATGGCCTCCTGCATTCTTCTATTTCCATATGCAAGACTGCATATGAGGAAACTACAATGGTATCTAAAAAGCCTATGGTGTCAACATTCTCAGTATCTAGAAGCAATGATTCCTATCATACCTTGCCTTCGCCTAGAGTTCCTTTGATGGGAAGAGGCCTGCCACCAAAACAAGGATCTACCATTCACACTACCCCCTGTCACCCAAACCCTAACAACAGATGCATCAGACTATGCATGGGGGGGTCACCTAGCAGGGAAGTGCATTCATGGCAAATGGAAACCAAGTCAAATGCATCTGCATATCAATCAAAAATAAATGTTAGCTGTACAGAATGCTCTGACAGCCTTCAAAGACCACATTCTTCCAGGACAATTAATGGTAAAGATGGACAACATCACTGTTATGTGGTACATAAACAAGCAGGGGGGGGGGTACACATGCTTACCCCCTCTGCAGACTAGCCATGGCATTGTGGAACACAGCCCTGAGCTACCAAGTGCATCTACAAGCTCAATTCCAGCCAGGAAAACTAAATACACTGGCAGACGAACTAAGCAGAAACCGGAAACTGGAACCAAGGATTTTCAGCATGTTGACAAGCAAATGGGGAAGCCCAGATATAGACCTGTTTGCCTCCCCCCAGAACTATCAACTAGACAAATTTTGCACAAGGACTCCCCACAAACAAGCTTGGAAAGTGGATGCTCTGTCCTTCAGCTGGAAAAACCTATCAGTTTATGCCTTTCCTCCTCTGCCTCTGCTCTCCAAAGTACTACTAAAGATCAAACAAGACAAACCAAGGACGATTTTGATTGCACCAGACTGGCCATGCCAACACTGGTGGCCCCTCTTGTGCAGTGTGTCACTGTTGGCCCCATGGCACCTGCCTCATATTCCAACCTTATTGTCTCAACAGGAGAACCAGATTCTGCACCCTCAGCTTCAAACACTGAACCTAGCAGCCTGGCTAATTACCTAATCTCTCCTTTACCATCCCTCAGTAAACCAGTGATGGATATCATTTTAGGGCAAGGAGGCCTAGTACTAGAAAATCTTATGCTGAAAAATGAAAAAGATTCTGTGCCTGGAACCAATCCCAAGGGATGAGCACAGCAGTGCCCAATTTACCTCAAAGTTCACAATACTTAACTGAGATGCTTCACAAGGGCCTGTCTTTCTTCTCCATCAAAATTCATGCCTCAGCCATTTCAGCTCATTATAACACAAAACCTCCCCTCTTCTCTCATCCATTGCTCAAGCAGTTCCGCAGTGGGGCCAAAAATCTATGACCACCTAGGAGAGCTCTGACTCCAGCCTGGGACCTTAACTTTGTATTGCAGAAACTCACTCTTTCTCCTTTCAAGCCAGCGGCTACTGCAGACTTAAAATTCCTTTCTTGGAAAACAGCTTTCCTTTTAGCAATCTCTTCAGTAAGAAGGGTATCTGAATTACAGGCCCTTATGGCAGTGGAGCCTTTCATCATCTTTCATGTGGATAGGATGTCCCTCAGGACCAATCCCTCCTTCATGCCCAAGGTGGTATCCAGTGTAGCCCTTAATCAGTCCATTCATTTGCCAACCTACTTTCCTAATCCACAGAACAAAGGGGAACAGATACTGTACTCCCTAGATGTGCACAGACCACTTAGATTCTACTTGGACAGGACTAAACCTCAAAGGAAATCTGAACAATTGCTGGTGGCATTTGCTGCAGGGGCAGAGGGGAAGGCTATTTCAAAGCAAGCCATTTCCAAATGGATAGGCCATTGCATTAATTTCTGCTACAAGCACCATGGAAAACCTATCCCACAGGGGATCAGACCCCATTCAACCAGGGCTGCATCTACCTCTACAGCCTTTCTCAGAGGCGTCCCTACCAGGGACATCCTATAAGCTGCTACCTGGAGTTCTGTACATACCTTCACCAAGCATTACCATCTGCCAGTTTTCTCTAAATCCAGAGCTGGCTTTGCCACTGCAGTCTTGCAGGGCCTTTTAGCTGGTCCTAATGCTATCTAAATTCCTCCTTCCATGCTTAGCTTTGGGAATCTACCCAAATGTAATGACTGCAACAGTGAAACATGAAGAACGTAGTACAGTTGTGTACACTTACCATAAATATAGATGTTCGAGTGTATTCACTGTTGCAGTCCTGGTTACCCTCCCTCCAGCCCCCTAAATTCTTTTGGCTATACCTCTACTCTGCTTTACTATGCTCAAAAGCTTTTTGGTGTATTTGCTTTTTTGTTGGAGGTATAACCGTGTATATTTATAGATTTAACTGCTTCCCATTAGGGGGGCACCTGACATCTGGGGCAGGAAAAACTGATGTAATGGCATCGGCTGCATGTTTTATACCCCTGACGACCTGACGTCACGGAAGAAGGGACAGCAACCGATGCAGGACCCAAGACTTTGTTAATCAGGCTGACTGAGGGCTTCTGCAACCAGATAACCCAAATGTGATGACTGCAACAGTGAATACACTCGAACATCTACATTTATGGTAAGTGTACACAACTGTACTTTATCTTCATGTTATCTGACACTGTCCCACCACCTGCACCATGGAGCTTTTGTCTTTTAGCCTGTAGCCTATCTATCTTACCACAATGGGGTCAGCAGCTTGTTGTTAAGACTTTGGGCATTGAGCAAAATTACCTTAACTTGATTTTGTTTTGATATTGATATGCTCACTACACTGGAATGTTCATTATCTGAACTTTGCCCCAAAAGGTTCTGTGGAGCAGCAAGGGCTTTAGGCAGTATATTGAAATCTCTGAATGAGGGATGCCGACCATCTATTGCAAAGTATGTAGGACTGTCAAACATCTCATTTCTTGCTGTCACATAATGAATCCCACTAAAATTACACCAAGTAGTTAACGAGTTTTTGAAGTCAATCATCTTTTTTTTTGTATCCAGGCATCATTCGTAGAGAAGGGAGGATTCTGCTTAGGATCAGGGTCTTGCCTGCAGCTATATTTGTGACTTGCATAGAAAGCTCAGAGATCTCTTTACATCTCCCTCAGGGTTTTCACCCCAAGTCATTCACCCCCACATGCACAACTACCACATCAAAGTTATATTTGACTGGTGGAGGAAGGGTCCTAAGGAGCCTTGAAATACCTGAGATCCTAGTACCTGAAAGACAACTCACTGTCACCCTCTCTTTGTCCTTGTGAATGGGGAATCTGTATATCTCACTATGGGGTCACCAATTACTAAAACATTTTTATTTGTGGAGTGATTTGGTGTACTGGAATTGAGGCCCTTTGTCTCATGATGATTCTTTGTTAAACTTGAGTTATGTGTTAAAGGCTTGATTTTGATCTTTGCAGAGAATTAATCTTTACAGGTTTAGGAGGTTTAGATAAAGACTCTTTACAGAGTCAGGATACAACATTATATTACGTATCAGAGTTGGGTGCAAAGCACATGATGTAATAGTGCAATGTTTACAGTCTGTATGTTTTTGGGAGAGTGAGGTCTGCATGTCTCTTAAATATCTGCACTTCCCACAAAGTTATTTGTGTTTAGTAAGAGATCATTATCTAGGAGCATAAGGCTTTAGGATATCTAATGCTAAGGGGCTGGCAACAAAGGGGAGACAAAAAAGCTGACCTTCCATTTTTGTCCACTGGTAAGTAAAACCTAATTTGATTTACAGCGAGTTGCAGAGCAGAATGTTACTGGTTAAAGGGTGGGTAATGTAGTTATGTATGAATATCTGTTTATGTAAATAAGTAACTTGGGTTTAACTGCAGTTGTGAAAAGCACAGCTCAGAAACCTTACTTTACAGCAGCAATGATCTTACTTGTAGCAGCTGTGAACTAAGTTGTGCAATGTAGTGCCACTAGGGCTGCTGACAGCTGTACATTTTTTGAAGATGTAGCAACAGCATTTAACAAAAATGTCACAATGCTTATCTTTACCTTGCTAAGACATATGGCATTATTCCACATAAGGGACTAATTCACAAATTAATAGCATTAACCATCAATCCATACATTTACCATGGGTACAACAATGGTTAAAATTAGGAATTAGATAGGGTGAGGGGTAACTTAGTATCATAAAAGGAGTTACAAGTGATGTCCCACGGGATTCTGTGCTGAGGTCACTTCTTTTATAGCTATTCTTCTTAGATGTAAAAGTGGGAAATACTCTCTGGATAACCAAGTATGTTAATAAATACAAACTGGGTAGCATAACTTATTAATATATTGAAGTTCTTAAAGATGGTTGACATAAATGTACACATAATACAGTAGTGATGACCTGACCTTTAACGTAAAGAAAGGTAGCATCATAAGACTTGACAAAAAGTACATAAACTGTAGTCATGTCTTAGAAAACAGTCATTAAAGATTTAGAGAAAATAGACAACTATTTAAAATTTGATTAATGCGTACCTACCAAAAACAGAAAAGTACAGTTGTGTAAGCCCTACTTACCCATAGCAGAAGATGCTTGAATTTTTTTTACTGCTGTAGTAGTCTATGGGTAGGACCTTCTGAGGACATAGCATCTGCACAACTTGCCAAAGGTCCACCTCACTCTCTCTCACTCACTGTAGTTGTGGTTAGACTTCTCCCTTTTTGAAAGGAAGCATATCAGCAACTATTGTGAGGTAAATCTTTAGGATTTTACTGCCCCAAAAAAGGAAGGTAGATTCATCCTGAGCCAACAACCAACAAACAATAATCACCATATAAAAATCATCCAAACAATTTTTTGATTTATTTATTTGTTGACCAGGCTAGTTCAGCTGGATATATGTCCATTTCAGTAGAGGCCCGGGGAGAAAAGCTCCACAAAACACAATATTATTTATATTATATGACAGTTTTTACAGATGCAGGTACATTACAGATTTTAGCAATTCTTTACATTTCCTTATATTTCTGCTTACAGAACAATAACAACTGTCACAAAGGAGGCAGTGTCCCACCTCAACTATCTGAGGATGGAGGGTGAATGCAGCTAGTGCAACAGTGAAGAAGTTTTAACATCTACTGTTATGAGTAAGTATGGCTTACACAGCTGTACTATGGTCTTCATTCTCACTGCTGCATTAACCAATGGGTAGATTCCATGGGAGTAGGAAGGATAAGGGTCCAGGTGCCCCTGGAGAATAGCCCTAATTAAGTCTGTCCTGAACTTAGTGAAAGGGTCCAATTTGTAGTGCTTTGTGAAGATATGAATAGAGGACCAGGTTGCTGTCTCTACAATACTGTTAGAGTCCAGCCCTTTCCAGTATGCCATTGAAGAGGATAAGGCCAGGTAGAATATGTTTTAACTTTGCCTGGAATAGTTATACCATGATGAGAACAGTAAAAAACGACAGTAGAGGGCAACCATCTGGATATAGTCTGTTTAGACGTGGGCTGGCCTTTCTTAATCCCAGCATAGGAAACAAACAGCTGTTTAGCCTTCCTAAAGGACTTGGCTGTGTCAAGGTTGTACCTGAGCTGCCTGTGGGCATCTGTTGTATGTACAATCTTTGCTCTCTTCTTTTTTGGCTCTGGGAAGAAAACTGGAAGACTGATGGCCTGAATCAAGGTATAATCAAAAACAACTTTAGGTATAAATGAAGGATTTATGCTAATGCTACTCTATCCTTGTGGAAAAAACAGATAGGGTTCACCTACCATGAGAGATTTCAACTCAGATACTTACCTTGCCAATGTCAGAGCAAGAAGTACAACAGTTTTCCAAGTAATGAACAGCAAGTTAGTCTGAAAGGCCATTTCAAAAATGGCAGTTTTTTTAGAACAAAATTGAGATCCCAAGGAGGAAGAATTTGCTTGCGGGGGCTCTCACATGCAAAACTACTTTAAGAAACTGTCTGACTACATATATAGAAAGATTGGATCCATAGGCAGACAAGTTGAGATAGCTGCAAGATGCACCTTGATGGAAGCCTGTGAGAAACCACCATCTTTAATTAGCTCACGCAGATATTTGAGAACCAGAGGTGTTACTTCCCTTTTGGGACCCCTGTAATTGACAAGGCAGTAACTAGAAAATCTTTTCTATTAGCCAACATAAGACTTTCTCGTAGCTGGTTTTCTTGCTTCATTTAGTACCTGCTGCACATCCTCATGAAAAAGTTGCCTAACAGATATTAAAATGTAATAATCCAGGTTGTCAGTAGTAGTTGATTGATGTTGGGGTGTCTCACACTCCCCTTGTACTGTATGAGTAAATGCAGTCTGTGAGGAAGCTTGTGGTAATTGCTCTTGGCCAATTCAATAAAAAGGGGGAACCTATTTTGCCTGGACCAGAAGGGAGTCGCCACAATGATTTTTGGTAACACTTTCTGACTTTGTAGAATTATCTAGAAGGGAAGCTAGCCTAGTACTTAACTATGAACCTATGAACTTTAGAAATCATTAGAAAGGGAAGACAAGAATACAGAAACATTCCCAACCAAGGGAATGACAGAGCATCAGTTCTCCATGCTTGGCAGCAAGAATGTCTTAAACAGAATTTTTTTCTAGTTGTCTGTTTTTAAAGAGATGGGCAGATCTTCTTGAGATGTTCCCCACATCTAGATTAAGTCCTGAAACATGACTGTATTGACTTTCCCTTTGTGAGGTTCTGTCTAGGATCTGATGAGTCTGTCTGCCACAATGTTATGCTCTTAAGGAATCTAGGATGCCTGAAGAGTCAGAGAATGCTGGAGTCAACTCCCAAGCCAACATTGCCAACCGGCAAAGATAATATCACCTTGTACTCCCTTGTTTGTTGAGGTACCACATCACTATGATGTTGGCTGTCACCACACGCAAAGGGCCCAGAGCCCACAGAGTTTTCAAAGCATGAATCACTGCTAGCATTTCCTCAATGTTTATGTGTTTCAGCCTGTCTGAGTCCCTCAGCCCTTGCACTTTTACTCCCATGAGAACTGCACCCCAAGCATAATCTGAAGAGTCTGTCTGGACAGATTGAACTGGAGCTGGAAGAGAGAAAGGGAGTCCTAGATTGAGAGTGATTTGATGCCTCCACCACTGCAATTTCTGCCTTACAAACCCCAGCACAGGAATCTGAAAGTCAGAATTTTTTAGGTACCACTGGATTTTTCTCATGTGTAATCTGGCATGTGGTATTATGAGTATCATGGATGCCATGTGGCCTACAATGCTAAGAAAATTTTCTTGCAGTACCCGAAGCTGTTGAGAAAACCTCAGAAAGATCTGCTGGTAATCTATGACCTTTTCTTTTGGAAGGAAGGACTTTTGACTGTTCTATCATATACCCTAAACAATTCAAGTCAAAGTCAAAGTAACCTTTATTGTCAATCAGATATACACAGCAGTGCAAGCTGAATGAAACTACATTGCTTTGGTCCCCGTGTAAGATATAACAATGAACACATAGTTTGAATGACAGTAAGACTAATGCACATTCAGTAATAACTAAAATATTAACAACACAACAGATTACCACAAATGGACAGGAAGACAATATTATTCTAGTAGGTATTGCAAGACTGACTTTACATTGTGATTGCATAGAATATTGCACTTCATCAGTTGTAGTATGATATATTCTGACGTTCATTTTGCATATGTATGGAGTGGTGACTCACTTCTGACTATTGCACATTCAGGAAGTAATAGCATAAGAAATCAGGATAACTGTACCAGTTATTGAAGAAAGACAATCTCTTGAGAGAGTGTGAGACAAGACTTTTGTAGGTTCAAGTGAAATCCCAGATATGACATCTTTGTTAATGACCTTTACAGTGTTTTTTAAGGGGTTTTGGTACCTTTTGTGTTTCAGCTACCCTTTCTGTGACATTTGCGTTTGGTATTCTGGCGTTAGCACTCGACGAAGGAACTTCAGTTGGGCCCTGGATGTATATTTGGGTATTTTCCTGATTATTTTACTTAAACAACTGAAGTAAAAGATTGAATGGTGTGACTGTGTTCTGTTGCACTTATTTAATGCGCACATATGAGAGCAGAATCACTTCAGTAGAGAGATAGGTGTGGGACTAGAAAAAAACAATATGGTAACAAGCAAGGGAATTGATAAATACAAAAAGGTATGTGTGTTAGAGTACAACTATTTGACCAAGGAACTTAGGGAGATAATGCATAAGAATTGGAGTATTTTCAAAACCAATCAGGAAATATATAAGAAGTTGGGTGAAGGTCCCAAGTTTGTGAATAAAATGGTGTATAACATCAAGAGCCATTTAGAACTTAAGTTAGAATATAAAATTGGAACAAATACAGGAACTAGACCATGTGGAGGTTGCAGATAATGTTGTTATATACACAAAGAAAATTTTGTAGTTTTGGACAATAGAATGAAAAGTAGAATAGAATTTGTTAAAGGGAATTGTCTGAGTAAAGGAGTTGTTTATTTAGCACTTTGTAATTCCTGTTCAGGATTTTATTTGGGAAAAACCGAGCGGGCTCTAAAGAATAGAGTGCATGAATATGTAAATGACATCAAAAATGGAAAAATTACAAGTGCATTATATAAACATTCTAAAATATGTCCTCATTTTATTAAGTTTTCTTTTGGGATAGTAGAGCAAGTTAAACCAAATCCGTGGGGGGGGGGGGGGGTGACTGGAAACATTTGTTAAAGAAAAAAGAAACTCAATGGCTATTTAGAACAGCAGCCATGTTTCCCCCTGCTTTAAATGATAGTATTTCTGTAGTCCCAGTATTACAGGAGAGGGCAAATAAAATATAAATTCATTAATACAATGTAGTAAAATCATACACAACATAAAAACTTTTTATTTTTGTATATATTTTTAATAACAGTAATAGGATGTGGATTTAATGTTTTATACTACAACTTTAAGAGTGAATGAATAATTTAAGGAATGTATATTAAGAAGTTAATTGTCTCATGGTTGTGATTGGTCCAAAGTTTTTATAAAAGTAGGATGTTAATGTTTGGAAAATGAATTCTGATGAAGGCTGTATTGTTACAGCCAAAAGCACTTAATTCTGTTTTTCAAGAATAAAAGCCCTTGTTTTTAGCACAGCCTGTTTTATTCATTTTACAAGTTTTTGTATTTTGGGTGATTTGTGCTTTCAGTAGAGAGATAACTTTTATAGCAAAGAAACTGTGAACTTGTTTGACATTCTATGAGTGGGGGCAGATATTTGAACATTGTTTCGCATACAAGTAATATTTTCCAAGTAGAAGTATTATTGAGGATTGGGGCCTGGTGTTTATATCAATGATAGAGTGTTAACATGAGTCACGGAACATTGTTTGTATAACTTTCTAATAGGATTGAGGCCTGGTGTTTTCATCAAGTATGAAGTGCTGAGATATGGTCGGACAAGGGTTACGGAATGGTGTTTTCACTACTCTTTTGAACCGAAAATGTTCCATCATGCATTTGGGAACTTCTAATTGTGATTGTTAAGAACTGTGCTCAAGAAAACTTCTGGCTTTGCCCTTCAGAAGGGAGAAACGGTGATGCTAGGTTGGCAATCAGACATTAAATTCGTAGAATCAGGACTTGTAATGTGTAAGCAACATTTGGATTTTGTGCTGTGTGTCTGAACTGTGTTTGGGAACATTATTATTGCTGCGACATCATTTAGTATTTGCGGCAATATTAGTTAACAGTCAACTAGTGAATTTTGTTAATTAAACAATGTATGTTCCCTTATATTATGACATCTATTCAGGCGTTTAGCACGTCTAACCAATGAACAATGTTTTATGTCAACTTATTTAGATTTGTGCGAATTTTGATCTGTTGTTCGGAAGATAGGACATGCCATTTTTATTAACTATAAGGTGTTGAACATTCATTACTATTAAATGGTCATCCAAGGGCATTTGTACAATTAGGATTTACAACTTGAGAGCAACAGTTGAGATTAATAATTCATGTTAGAATTGTGTTTGGGAATAATACAAATGCTGTGATACTATTTAGCATCCTTGTTAACATTGATTAACTAGTGAATGCTTTATTGATAGCTGACTAGTGTATTATTTTTATGACACCTGCTTAAGTGTTTGTATTGGCATGTTTAGCTAAGGAATGTTGCTCTAACATTAATGTATGCAAGTTAGTTAAGATCTGATTTTTTTGAATATAGGATGTATTTGTTCCATTGTTTATAGGGTGCTGAACATCTATTTTTATCATATGGTTGTTCATAGGCATTTGAACTAATTCTGTTTTGGCTCATGAGTAATGTATTGATGGACAGTAGCTGGAATTTAGACTTACAACAATTACCATTTGAATTGTGTTTGGGAACAATATAAGGACCAGTGACACTATTGGGTGTAGGTTTTGACATGAATCACCGTCTTCTAGATATGTTTTTATACAGTTTGTTAGCAGACATTCTTAAAAAATGAATTTATCTGAATCTTGTATAATCAATGAGGATTTGGTTGCTCACTTTGAATACCTAAGTGATTTTGAAGTTTAGAGTTTTTTTTTGCATATAGCAATTCTAATGATCAGGATTTGGATTGGTCCCTATTTTTATATATCCCTCATCATAGCATTCGAGACCTGAACAATATTGGGAATAATTAAACATTGTTGATTTTCAAGGGCCATTGGGTCTGGTGGGACCTTTCAGCTGGCTGGTGGGTGTGGCTGTCTACCCATATATTCATTTTGTAGGCCTTACATACACATATTTGTGGGTGCCTTGGGAGGTTTTTTTATTTAATAACCTGGCTGAACAGATTGGGGTTGAATAACCATAGCAGTTTATGGTCATGGATCTTAATACAATTTTACACAGTTTATGTGCAGATAAAAATGACATTTAGGTTTTTGGCCTTAAGGGATGTCATGATGGAACTATAGTTGAAGGTAATGTTGATCCAGTCGATGGCTATAATTCACTGTTCTTTAAGCTAGGTAAATCTATAAAGAATTTACATACAAATATATGGCACCTCAAACTTTTCAAGGCATACCAAAGTCAGAATATTACTCCCAGAGGATTAAGAGTGAGGATCCAGCCTCTGGTGGGTAAGTTGGATGATTTGATAATTCAAGATTGGTGTAAGGCCCAACAAAATGCCTCCCTAGCTTTTGTTAATGTATTGACCTCATACTATGAGCGCATCATAGAGGATAATATCCAAGATGTCAAAAGAGTGAGTGAGGAGGTCAGAAATTATGAGGGACAGCCACAGTATATCAATTGTCTGGGTAGACTCTCCAAGGACCTTCTGGCATTTGAAAACCTGGTTAAAGAGAAAAAAATACAAAAATTTGCAAGGGATTTGGAAGATTATGAGAGAGGGAAACCTTTTGAATTTAGGAAGAATGGATCAGGTGCCCATGTACATAAAAAAAGACCTCAATCCATTTTGAAAAAATATTTCTCAGGTAATAATATTTCAGGGGATGAATCTTCTGCCACAGATAATGAAGGTGCTCAGGTTAGTGAGTCACCTGAAGCAAAAAAAAAAAAAAACAGTGTGGGCAAGAACACCCTTTAGAAGAAACAAACATAGGGGTGGGCAAAAGCATCAGAACAGACATATTATAGAATCTTCTTCACTCACTGGTCAAATAAATAATGAATATTGCAATATTCATAACATTTCTTCTCATTTTTTAACAGTGGAGCAAAAGCAGCTCTTTAATAAAGGATTAAATTATGTACCAAGTTTTTATGTCGATGAGAATGTGTTTGTTACAGATGTGTTAGCCTTTTGTAGAAGTGTTAACCTGAAGCTGTTTTTTGGTTCTGGGTCAGATTCTCAAAGATCTACAGAATTTAGATATCAGAAGTCTAGTTTTACACCGCCTATGCACAAAAATGTAGCTATTTTTCAATGAGCGGTCCTCAAAGATTTACATTTCAAATTATGTTCTGCTCAAATGTTTAGACATAATCTCTCATTGAATGAACAAAAGGCTCTCAAAGAGCTTTGTACTAATTCTGATATTGTCATCCTTCCAGCTGATAATGGAGGGACAGTGGTGCTCATGGATTCCAGTTATTATTGGGCTGAGGGAAATAGATAGTTAGCTAACCCTCAGCACTATATGCACATGTCCACTGATTCCACTCCCAATTTGAAGAAAGATATTGACATGTTTTTGCAGAGAGCAGTGGAGGAAGGCATTATCAGCAAAACCACTAGTTCACATCTTTCTGTGAGGGACCCCAGCAAACAATATCCATATTTGTTGCCGAAATTTCATAAGAGCCTAGATCAGGCCCCAGGCAGACCTATAGTCTCTGGAATTGGTTCTTTGAAACTGAACCTCTGTCGGCATATTTGACCTAATATTTACCACCTCTGTTACTGCTCATTCAGGCTAGAATTAAAGACACTACCCTATTCCTACAAATTGTATCAGATTGCCAACTGGAACCCAATTGGCTTATGTGCACCCTTGATGTGAAATCCTTATATACCAGTATACCACACTGGGCAGGGTTGCAAGCTTTGGACTATTGGTTGAACAGAGCTGGGTTGTATACACTGGGATTCAATACACTCCTCACTTGTATGGCTGAGCATGTCCTAACCAAAAATGTTTTTTATTTTCAAGGGAGTTGTTACTGGCAAAGCCAGGGGACAGCTATGGGGGCCTCATTTGCCCTCATTTATGCTGATCTTTTTATGGGATATATAGAAGAAGAACTAATTTACAATGAGGCCCATAATGTTTACTTGCCAGAAATTGACATATGGAGGAGATTCCTAGATGACGGTTGGTGTGGCGTGCGGATACTGAATATCTACGAGAGTCTGAACAATATTTGAATGATAAATGGGGTATTGAATTTTCCTTTTCTTATAGTTATAAGGAAATTAATTATCTAGATGTCAAGATTGTGAGAGAGCCTGATCATACTTTGCGCACCGTGGTATATAGAAAGTACCCTCAATACAACAATTTATTGTACGCTTCTAGTCTCTACCCTACACACACAATCAGAAATATTCCTAAGTCCCAATTCTTAAGAATTAGAAGGATTTGTTCAAAAGAAGAAGATTTCAACAGCTCTAGAGATGATCTCACATGTAGATTTCGCCATAGAGGTTACAGGATGGGGGACGTTGTCACAGCCAGAGAGCAGGCTTCCAAACAGCCCAGGGCTGAGCTGTTAACTTATAAGGAGAAGAATGAACGTAAGGAATCTGATACATTGAGACTAATATCAACTTATGGTCAGAATGACAATTTATTAAGGAATGTGGTTAGCAAACATTGGAATATTTTGATGGCCAATGAGGAATTGGGTCAGAGTTTGCCTGAACATTGTCAGTTTTCCTTTTGTAGAGGCAAGACATTGGGATACCATTTTTCTTATTACAAATGTCATGACATAAACAAGAATTATGCAGATCAATTAACAATCACAGGGGAGAAACTAGTTGGGTCTTTTCCATGTGGGCACTGTTCATTATGTCAACACATTTGCAAGTCTAAACAATTTTCCAGTCAGAATACGGGTCAAGTATATGATATTAATTTTTATGCTAATTGTGGATCAGACTGGGTCATTTATTTGGCCAGTTGTACCTGTCCCTCTTTTTATGTAATACAGATTTCCAGACCCCTTCGTTTGAGAATATCTGAACATATGAGTGACATTCGCAACAAACGCATTACCAATGCCTTGTATAGGCACTGTCAATCACATTCCACTGCTAGATTCAGGTTTACTGTCATAGACAAAGTACAGGGAGATAGGAAATGTAAGAGGGGTTGGCATTCCTTACTTAATTATAAGGAGACTAGAGGGATTGTTAAGTTAGGTGCACTTTTCACACAAGGGCTCAATGATTAAATTATAATATAGCTTTAAATCAAATGAGATGTGATGTCACAGGAAGTGAGATGGTTTGAATATTTAAACAGTGTATCTTGTTGTTTGTAGTATCACTGATGAAGGCTCTGCGCCAAAACCAGTTTGATATCTCTGTTCTGCAATAAAGATTCCATTAATGTGTCTGGTCTGGTACTGGCTCTGCTTGTTGTTTTTATTTTTGTTAATGACTTAAACATTTGGGAGAAGACTCTGCACAAATAAGCAAGTCATTTAAATAAGGAAAAATGTGGATGCCCTGCAATCTCCAGTGGGCCATCACTGGGACTAGGCACATTGTCAACACTGAAGGTGTAGTGGAGAGCCCAAAGGGTAACACAGAGAAATGATAATGTAACCCAGATACAGCAAACCTTAAAATATTTCCTGAAACTTGAACAATGAGTATGTGATGGTAACTTTGAGATTTAGTGCTACCATAACATAGACAGTGGCCTAGAAGCAGTGTAAGCACTGATTGTAGGGTCAACATCTTGAATTTTGGAACTTTCACATAAAGGTTGAGAAAAGACAGATCTAACAGGGGTCTCCACACATGCACCTTCTTTTTTTACCAAAAATATCAAATAAAAACCTTTGTTCATGTGACCTGCAGTTACTGCTTCTATGACCCCTGCTTCTAACACATGTTGTAGCACTGGTGATGGTGAAACAGGTCTGCCTGGTTCTGTACATGTGGGAGATTCCATATAAAATTGTAAAATAAGCAAAGTAAACAGTGCAGAAGCATGTACAAAATGTCCCTAACAAAAGCCAGTATTCTTAAGGTGGAATACTGCAAATACCTTTTTTCAGATGTTAAGGTGGATCAGAAAAAATACTACAAGTATTCAATAAAAATATTTATGAAAGGAAGGGGTCTCCAAATGGGGTCTTATCTGTTAGGCAAAAACTTTTGACTGATATCTGCTCCTCTGGAGCCAGAGAGAAGCTTCTTAAGGCGGCAGGAAAATTCTGAAGATTTATTTCAGTCTGGTTGCTGATATACTTCCCTGCACAAAGAATGCAGCCTGTCAGCAGACAGAGTAAGTAAGAGGGAGGGAAGTTAGAGCTTTGGCAAGCTGATCAGGTGCTGTGTTCTTGGCATGACACTACCCATAGGCTACTGTAGCAATGAGAATAAAGAGCCGTAATATATTATGCAGCACCTCAAATTCTAAAAGGCGTATCTAATCACTCCAGGAAGGAAATTGTACCACTTTATGCTTCTTTCATTCAACGCATTAATAAACACAGCAGTGTATTCCAGAGCCTTCAAAAAAGTTGTTTGAAACAATTTGAAAAAATATTAGAGAAATCATAGGACTGGATAATCTGAACTGGTGGAAAAGGCTTCAAGAACTGTCATTGTATTTTATTTCTTATTATTTTATTTACAGATGATCTCAGCTGAGTGTTTAAAATAATGTCTGATCCAGTTCTGTTTGAAGGTCTATGCCTGGATCATACATCTGAGAAGCTAACACTAGATCAGGAAACCTAATAATAACAAATAAATATCAAAAGCACAAAAATATACATTACATAATGCCTTTCGTGGTTATAGAATAAGCTTTTTTTTGAGTCAGACGTCAGTAGGCTTGACTATCAAAGAAATAAACGCGAGAAAGTCTGGAAATTAAGAGGTGGTCAGAGAAGTACAAACTACAAACATTAGTCTACTAATTTAGAGAAATCCCTGCTTCAGAATCAGTAAAGCCTAAATGAACAACAAAAACAAGAACAGCAACAATAATAATAATAATAAGAACAGGATCTTGGAACCCTTAAACTACCACCCATTTGGGACAGGGAATAAAATGTGTGGGCGCAGTAAAAATAAGGTGTTCAGATTCTGAATCATTCTAGTTCAGCAGTTCAATAGTTCAATTAAAACTGAATTGAGGCTGGGGGCCAAATTAAAGTGCAGACTCTGAAATAAAAGTATAAGCTTTTGAGTCCGTCCAAGTATCTAACTGATTTTTAAAAAGGTGTAATGAGCTTGATTGTTGAATGAGCAAAGGTAATCTACTCCACAAATGTACCATTGATTGACTTAAATATCTGGATCTGAAAGCAGTTGTACTATTATTAATTCTAAAGGTGTGGCTTATACCTCTTATAGCTTTACTCTCAAGGTAAAAATAAAATAAAACACCATTCATAAAATGTACAAAATATAATTCTGGGGTAGTTTGAAGAAACAGCTGAAATTATTACCAATGTGTTATTTAATGTACTTGAGCTGTCCTCTATTGAAGGGAATACCATTTTAAATGATCACATGTATGTAACTAATGGGACTCTGTAAGATAATGACCTTACACCTATATAATTTCTGTTTGTGCTTTACAAATCTTCAGATAAAGACCAAACAGTAGGAGGTGCTTTGTCAAAGCATCAAATTGTTTGACAGCTATCCAGACTTTCCTACTAGAGTGGTAAAACAAACAAGAAATGTTTAATAAATTTTGTGCAGAGATTAACATCATGTTACTTTCCTTGTATGTCTGAATATTTTTTTTTTGTAAAGGAACCACTTTAATATGGTCCATCTGGGCTTCTGGATCATCTTTAGCAGAGTCCTGGAGAGAAAGGCTCCACAAGAATTAGTTAACATATATTGGACATTACCATTCCCCCAAATGGAATAATTTAGGCAATGAAAAGGAATTAAGTCAAGAATTAGGTTACAGTGTATACATGTTACTATATATGCATATAAAAATATGCATGAATATCTCGGTGAGTCTTATTAGATATTTGTGTTACAGAGGTTTAGTATAAACAAACTGGGAAGTAGGCACCGAATATATGAATGGGTAATAGAGGCATCAAAAGAAAAGACTAAGGTTTTAGTTAATGGGTTTGACAAAGTTTAGAGACAGATGAAATCACAAGAAGGAGTGGCAAAAAAGAATGAGCAAGGGAGGAGAAAGGAAAAATAGTGAATACAATACTGAGAAGGGAGGGGGTGTCGCTTAAAGAGGCAATGTATGAGTAAAGAAATTATGTGTTAGTTGAGTATCGTTCAATAGCAGAAAGTTTAAGCTGAGCTTGAGTATCGTTCAATAGCAGAAAGTTTAAGCTGAGCTTGGACATGCAGTTATATAAAAAAGATCTAATTATTTTAAAAGGTCTTTGATGAATGCAGATGACAAACTCAGGTCTTCTTCCTTCCTTTCTTTGCCCTGGGTAATGGGTTAGGCATCCATAGTGTTTCACAGCCAAAGCATGATTTTTTTTCATTATTTAAACAAGAAAGAATTGTTACGATTTGCTGTGAGCAGGATGAGTGATGTTGGTTCTTTTACCAGCATGTTGTTTTCCTTGTAGAGATGTCTTATATTTCCATTGCCATAATTTTGGCATTTAACAATCAAAATGGAGAAAAAAATATTGTTTATTTATAGTAAGGCTATGCAATAAAGAAATTCAGAAATGTAAACTGAATGTTTCTATCTTTAAGTTGTTAACTCTCTGCTTCATTGTCAGTATTACAACAGGTAGCACACTTTCCTTTGGTGCAGAAAGCTGTGGGTTGTATTCCCACACCAGGGAAGTCAATTGCTGACACTGCAGTGTAGCATGAAGGGGGTGATGCACTCCTGAGTTTGTCATCCTTTAGATGAGACATTAAACTGAGGTCCCATCTGCTTGAGTTGATGGTAGCTCAGGTGAATGTAAAAGATCCCATGGCACCTATTGTAAAGAGCAGTGGGAGTTACCAGATACTCCAGCCAAATTTCCCTTACAATGAGAAGAGAAGGAATTATTCTGATGTCTCAACACAGTTCAAACTTGTCACATTAAAGCACCAAATGGCAACTTCAGCAACGTAAACGAATGCCTAAAATATGCATGAACTTAGTACAAACTACAGTCTGACAGGGTTAACAAAAGGATGGAAAAAGTGACACAAGCCACATGTACATTATGTGAAAAGCATTCTCCCCGCACCATATCAGTGTACTCTTTAACAGTAAACCACCAATAAAAGAATTTCTAGACAATCTGTTCATCTGATAATAGTTCAAAATATATTGTATAGATATTTCAGTGGAAATATGTCACACTGGAGTGTGTGGCATGATGTGTTTTAGTCATTTTATTAAAGGTTACTTCCTCAGAGTTCACCTTTTTTTTGGGGGGGGGGCATCCCATCTCTTTATTAATAAAAATACATGATTCATGAGCATAAACCCGCAGAGTCAGTCATGCAACAGGCAGCACACTTGCCTTTGGTGCTGGAAAATTAGAAGGCTATGGGTTCTATTCCCACTCTAGATGATTGGATTGCTGACCCTGCAGTGTAGCATTAGGGGGTATAGCAGTACTGAGTGTGTGATCCTTTGGATGAGACATTAAACTGCTTCTGTTGGTGGTAGCTCATGCGGATGTAAAAGATCCCATGGCAGCTGTTGAAAATATTAGGGGTTCTCAATTTTTTATTTGTATATCACATTGTTATATCAAAAAATGAAATATAATACAATAATATATCCATACAGCCTTTCATTATAAATATAACATTTTATATACAATATTCCTTCTCACATTTATTTAAAATCACTTCCCCCTATCTTTTTATTTCTTTTTATACTTAATATCATTATATATCCACTTTTTATTAAACAAAACTTCATGTTATTATAAACATTTTACTCTCTATCTTTCAAGTATTCTTTCTCTTTAACTTTTTATAATATACATATAATATCACTTCCATATCAACAGACCAAGGATCTACTTCAGTAGATCAAACATATTACAAGTTTGAACCAAATATGACCGGGACTATATGTTCGAACTTGTAATAGTTCGAACACTGAAGGAAAAGGAAAAAACAAAAAAAACAAAAATTAAACTGCTGTAGCACTCCCCACACTGTTTGTGTCTTTCGGCTTTTCCTGGTTAGGGGTCGCCACAGCGGAACTCCAGTCTGTTAATGATTGGCAGTAGAGTTTTACATGCTGGCTTGCCGGGCCTAACGCACAACCTTCAACGAAGGAAGGCCCGTTCACGCATGTCGCCACACAGATGACGCTCTAACTGAGAATCGAATGGGCAACATCTAACTGTGAGGCGACAACGCTACCACAGCACCACCACTGCGGTCCTGCACTCCCCACACTCCCTTACTTAAATATACCAACTCAGAGATTGCACTACATTGCGGAATTGGGAAATCTTCCCGTTCCGCTCTGTACGCGGCTCTCCATTCAGTCCATTAGAACTTTTAAATGTTCGAAGTTATGGTCTCGGCCATATCATCTTCGAACAATTAAAAGTTCGATCTACCAAAGGGACCCACAGATCATATGTCCTTTATTATTTTATTGTTATCAAACCACTTCCATTTTTTAATCCTTTCACATCCTAAAAATACATGCTCAGGTATTTCAGTTTCATTCAGAACATAATCTTTGATCCATAATTTTAGAAAGCATTTGCCCCTTTGCTAGTAACTTATCCAGTTTTTAATCTCCATAAAAGATCATGAGCCTATCCTTAATCGATTTTTCACATCTTCTCCCAGACTTTTCCAAGGTTCAATATAATAATACTCTTTTATTATATTTTCATATCAACATCTCCTTTTTTGACATATTCCTTCTGTATTAGGTTTCCATAATATTATTTTACATTGCCAATCACATAACTGATATTCTATTTTCCTATCCTTTTTTATTCTTTATTTTTTTCTAAAGGTTCTCATACTTCACTCTCATAATTCTATTTTGTAACTAATTTCTCATTTTTAATTATGTAATATAAATTCAGTGATGCCACATATTAAGTTGGATTAATCTTAAACCTCCCTTCTCATTCTCAGCATACACTATTCCTCCTTTAACTGGATTTAATCTTGACTGCTATATAATCACTTTGACATTACTCTGTTTACTAAACATGTCATCCACTACCTCTATAATTATCCACAACATTTCTAAAACTTGCCTTCTTTTACTGCATATACTTCCTCCACAGCATTTCCTTCTATACACATCTCCATCCCAGTTTGCATTATTTTCATTAATATTTTTTATAATCTATATTATTTAAGGTTATCAGAGACCAATTCTTTATTTCAAATCTTTCTCCTTTTTTCCATATTAACTTCACAATTCCCTCACATAGCTCTTCTTTCTTTTTAACCAACTATTCAAGACTTTCAAAAATATTCTTTTCCAGCCTTACTTCATTTCCCATACCAAATATCACCACTCCCTGGTACTGAATCAGTATTAATGCCTTTAATTATGTCTTCCAAATCTTCCATTTCAATATATTTATCTTAATTTAACAAAACTTCTTCCTTTGTTTTTTTTTTTTTTTGTCTCCCAATAGCATTCCTTTTGTTTTATTTGAAAAAAAATCTTTAAAATAATGGTCTACTACATTATTTCATTTGCTTAATTTTTCACATTCTTTCCAATCTTTTTTTTACTCTAATTAGACTTTCCCTATTCCTGAAATTTCAGGCCCAAAATGAGAATAATTATTCTTTCATCTCATTTAAATAATACCATTACCTATACAATTTTTGCACAATTCCTCTTTTATTTTCTTCATACAGCTCTTTTTTCAAAATATTCACTTTCTTCTCCCTCTAATACCTTATTTAATTTTCCATTCTAACACCATACCATACCTTCCTCTTTTAGGACCTTCTCAAGTTTAATATATATATTTTATATTTCTTTTTAAATACAACCCACCTTTCTTCCCATAAGTTATACAAATCTTTCATGGTCAAATGATCCTTTCAAAATTGATATAATTCATTTTTAAAGTAATAGCTATCTAACAGTCTCCTAGTCATTCTTTTAACCATCTATCTTCTTTCATAACTTTATCATTTTTATTGAATTCTGTCCAAATTGAAACCCGATCAGAAAATTCAGTAACTATTCACTTCTTCCATTTTTTTAAGAAAATAAGAAATAATCTATTTGTGTTTTTAAACTTACCTAATATATACATACCTCATTTCATTACCAAAAAGCATTTGTCCTGATTTCATTAGTTCATAAATCTTTTTAACATTCCCTGCCTTCTTCCTTCTTCTTCTTCATATCAAATTTCTGATCACCTACCAATTCTACCAGTTTATTTATAATAAAAATAAAGTAACATCTCTTCAAATAACTTTTCTATTTCTTGTTGTAATGTATAAGCATATACTGGTGTTATTCTACAAAAATCACCCCCTACTTCCATATTAATAACTTCTATACCACCCCAGGTTCTACAGCTATCATATCCAAACATTCAGTCTCTTATTCGTTCCATAAAACACATACTCCTGAGCATTTATCTTTTCCAAAACTCCATTTAATTTTTACACACCACAGTTCTTCCATTCACCTCCTCTCATCCTGCTTTAAGAATATTATATCCAAGCAAATAATAACATCTTAAAGTTGCATCATACACTACAACTACACATAATCTTTTCTTTTTATTTTGTATGCTATTAACATTAAGTGATAGAGTCTGAAAATTTCTGCTTTCTCTTTTTAATCTTTGTAGATTTTTTTAAGTTTTCTTTTCTTAACTCTTTCTCCTATAAAATTATTTTAAAACATTCTCCTCACTGATTTCATTTCCTCATTTGATTCCTCCTCTTTCCCTAAAATTTCAGATTTATTTTTTGCAATAATATCTTCTAAACCTATAACAATGCTCTACATAACAATGCTCTACATTTTCTACACTTATTTCTCCCTTACCTTCAGCATCACTGTCATCAATTTCATCTTATTTCTCTTCCACATCATTATTACCAACCTTCATGTCTTCCCTTACTTTCCTTCAGTATTTATTTCTCTTCCTTCATAGAGTCAAACCAAAATACCCCATTTTTTAACATTTCCTACACTCTGGTTTGCAATTTTGCATATTAGGGCTTTGCTCACACATTGCTAACAGTATCTTTAATCACATTCATCAATTAAATGTGAAAATCCCCCACAAAAAAACTTGCTTTTAGCTGCTCCCAAAATCTTAAACTCCCATTACCTGAAATCACACACTCGGTAAATACATTATTTTGTCTTCTTCATTTTTTAATATTACTTCACATTTCGAACTCCCCATTCCAAACATTTCTAACATTTTTAAACTTTTTAAGACTTTTAACTTCTTTACATTATTCATTCAAAATGCATAAATGTCTTTCTCATATACTTCATCAGTACTGAATTGTATATTAATTTTTTTATATATTTGCATTTTTGGCCCAGTCAGTAAATATTTATTCCACGGATACTCATTTTTTTCTTTTTTCATAACAGTCATAACATCTTTGCTATAAAGTATCAAAGGATATATTGGAAATGATTTTCTACCCAGATAAATAAATGATTGCATGTCCGAAGCTTTAAAATTCATTGGAGTTATAACACTGTTCTACAAAAATATGTTTATACTAATACCTTTTTTAGATATAATCCTTACCACCAGTCATGGTAATATTTGCATCATGAGCCCATTCTTCTTCAATGTCAATAGCACACGTTTTACTTACCAACTGCAAGGTATCCTTTTTTACCCACAGTTTCAACACAAACATCTCTTTGCAAGTCTTCCACCTGGAAAACCTTTTCCATCATGTCACTCCTAGAAACAATAGAATCCTCAGCAGGATTTCCCGTTTCTATTAAGTCAATAAGTCTCTCTATATCCAGTCTGCCTGACTGAATCTTGGTCACCTGAATCTCCTCATTACAAGTCTCATCCTCATTATCCAAAAGAATTGCTTCATCTACTACTCCATTATTTTCCTTGACCACCTATTTTTCAATATTTTCAATGCAAGCCAAAAACTCCTTGCCCATTGTGTTCAAAGATTCACCTTGTGCCACCATCTTGTTCCCTCCATTCCAGTTGCGTACACAACTAAACTCAACTAAACTCAGACCATTAGCCTAGTGGGACTAACCTGGTCAGCAAATGATAAATAATTAAATAAATACATACATACATACATACATACATACATACATAATACTGTAGTGTAATATGCTACTTAATTAATCTGGTAGGAAACCAGCAGCTTGGGGTAAATTATTCATACTCTTCACTACTCACCCTTATGGTTAGATTACTTTGCTGAGTTTTTTTTTTGGGCTAATAATAATCTTTTCCTTGGCAGCCTTTGGATCTCAATCATTGTTGATGGCTAAGTTTATTGGCAGATGGATTATGGATCAATACTGCAGAATTCCTTTTCAACATATAAAATAAAAGAGTACAACATGTTTCTGGATTACTATTGTTTTATTAGGTCATATATTATTCACAGCCTGAAATTAAGATAATTTGATAAAGTGCAATGGTAACAAAATTCTTAATTCTGAGAAACTCAGAATACCTGATTTACTCTCATAAATTCTTAATTCTGAGAAACTCAGAATACCTGATTTACTCTCATTTCTCACAAGAATAAAGTTTTCTGTTTTATATCATTGTACTATACAGAACCTAATTGAAATGTAGGATGCTGGGCTGATATAGGGGTGTGAAGGGAAAGGTGTTTCCTCACACAGAAATGCATAATGACTTATGAGTCTTATTCTGCTGTATGTCTGCTGTTTTTAAAATTCATAAATATATTATATTTAGAAGCTAACAGATAACCAACCACCTCATCATGAGTATATCCCATTTGTCAGATTATTAAAGTCTCAGATAAATGCCTAGCATTCATTCTTCCAAAGTTCAGACTCAAAAATTAAAAATAATAGAAGTATTTCCTATATTAATAACTGGTGAAAGATTAAGCTTGGAAACAAAGGAAAGCTCTCTACTGACAGTGAATCAAAAATCAAGATAAACCCACAATGAGTTCTTACAACACTGTTGTGTTATGCTGTGAGCTAATTCACTCAACGGTGCCATAACATGTTTCCCAATATGACATATCCTTTATCCTTCACTGTATGCTTTTGAATTAGTGCTTGGCTCACAGATATTATGTCATCAAATAAACCATATGAATCTTAGTAATCAGACTGTGCATTCACATGTGTGTATGTGCAGTGCACGCACACACGCACACACACACACACACACACACACACACACACACACACACACACACACACACACACACACACACGCATAGACACATATACATACATACATGCACACACACACACACACACACACACACACACACACACACACACACACACACACACACACACACACACACATACACACACACACACACTGATGATTGCTAGATTAGATACTGTGTGTCATGTTGTTGTTGCCTTTTGGCTTTTCCCAGTTAGGGGTCGCCACAGCGGAACTCTTGTCTGCTAATGATTGGCAGTAGATTTTCATGAATGGCGAGGGGCCAGCTTGAAGTTCAACCTTCAATGAAGGCACGCTCATTTATGCATGTCTTTCAAATGCCAACCCAACCACGTGGAGGACATACAGACTCCACACAGAAGGCACACCCCGCACTCCAGCCGAGAATCGAACGGGAGAAGCTTTTGCTGTGAGGCAACAACGCTACCGCTGCACCACTGTGGAAGTAATAGATACTGTGTGTCATGATTATACTTATTTTGTTGGTGCTTGACTTATCTTCCAGATTCTACATACTAGAATACTTACCTTTTCCTTAAATTTATTTACTCTTTTTATCCTGAAGTGGTATATTTTGCATACATGGATACTGGATGATATGGTATTTGTGTTGTGCCAGTGTAAACTCACTGGCTGTAGAACTGTCACCAGATTTTTGATTTCACTTATTAGTAATATGCAGCAATATAAGCTAAATCTTGTTTGTTGCTGCTCCATCATTGCATTGTACAGCTTCTTATGTTTTTATGTTGCTTTGGTAGCAGCCAGGCAGCATAGTAAATGATTATGATAGCTGTGGTAGTGATGTGAATCTGTATTTTAGCCATTTTAAAATACAAAGTCAATTGCAGAGCAGTAAGGATATTGGATGCCATGCAGATAGCCTGTTTCAGAAATGTCAGCTGCATTTGGGAAGCCCATTCAAACAAAGAGGTCTTGGACTGATAAAGGCACTATAGATGCTGTGGAGGATGTAAAGCTCTTTGTAAAAGATTGATTCTGTTAGACACTGGATAAAAATCAGTTGCGTAAGGATCAGTATTGGAAATATTTTATTGAAAGTGTGAAAATCATTTGAATCAGGATAGAATAAGGAGTGTTGTTTTAGCTAGTTATGGTTCTCAACTCCTCACTGTAAGCTCTGTGTGGAAGGTAAGTTTAGTAGTATGGTACAGGGAGCCAAGAAAGTGTGAATGACATACTAGTCTGGTCAACACCATGTGTCTGGGGAATGAATGGTGTATGCTTACCCAGGAAAGAAAGGTGCATATAACAGGAATAACTGAAACATCTAACCTAAGAGTAATGGCATCGGGTACGGCCAGGCTGTGGTACTGGTGGTCCAGGAAGAGGAAACTGGGAGGAGACAGTTGTTCAATGATACCATGGGCAAGAGGATGAGTTTGCTGTATGGTAGAGAAATAAGGGAAAAAAAGGCAATAAGGGGATGGAGAACAGAGCTGCAGTTAGTAATATGATGAGATGAAATGGTGAACAGACCACTAAAAGCAAGTGCAATTAAGAAGAAACTTCTAGTGGAAAAGGTGAGGTGGTGACTGATGAACATAAAGGTACTTCTCATAAAAGATTTTAAAATTCCTACATGCTTAACAGGCAAGTACTGCTCTCTCCCTTTGAAATGAATGGGGTTATCATGGATGTTTTTGTATAAGAGAGATCTGGTACAGGAAGTCAATACTTTTTCCACAGAGAGAAACATCCAGGACCTGGTCAGCTGAGGGGCAGATGCTTGGAAAAGAAAAAAAATGAAATTAAAAGTCCTGTTCGGTGACAATAATTATTGTTCTGCTTGATTCACAGCTTTGGTTGGAAGTGGCAACCTGAAATCAATATATGAGACAATATCAGCATAGATTAAAAGTCTGACAAATAAATTGGAGCAATTACAAGCATAATGGTTGGATGAAAAAATAAGGCAGGTTCACTAAAAGAGTTGTATGATTATTTAAAAGAAGCTGGATTAATTGCAGTATTGAGGGATATTGGTGGACAAAAAGATTATAATGAAGAACATTGGAGCCCTTGGTGGTTAATTTGTGTAGCCGTCAGAATATTTTGGTGGCAGTGTAGTATGACAGCTACCACTGAAACACTGTGATGTCTTCAGGGAGCTTTAGGGAATAGTGGTATGAATGCAATAAATTTGTTTGCCTTTTCTTTTAATTCCATTGGTAAGGGAGATTGACACCCTCCAATCCCCCACTTCTCATTCTTAAAAAATGCTACATGCAATGACTTGTTAAGTGGGGAGCAACTCTTCCTTATTAACAGTATTAATAATCTATCTAGCCAGTCTATTTATTTATTTACATTTGTTAATGGGGGTAGTGCAGTAATCTCAATTAACCAAATTCAGGCATAGCCCAGGCAAATACAATTGAAGAAAACACATTTACATTTAGGAGAAAAAAGCAGCAATCAGTTTTGCAGAAGGCAGTTCTGACATATTTAGCAAGAAATTAAAACAACAAAGCTGGCAAACTATGTGTCTTCCATCGTTTAACCATGCAGGGAAAAGATCTGACCTATTTGTCTCGTTTCTGTCTGTCTGTCTGTCTGCTTTGTTGTCTGTCTGTCTCATCTATCAGTCTGTCTATGTACCTGTCTAGGTAAAAAAATAAATAAATAACCAACTGATTTTGAAGTAATATTCTATTTTAACTAGTTTTCAATTCAAAGCTAGAAGACGAGACACTCTTATTTTATGGAAGAATACATATGTGATGCGTAGAATAATTCATACTTACACAGATAAGAATGGTATGTTATATATGTCTCGCAGTAGTTTAAATACAAAGCAAAATTTATACTTTTGTAAACTCTTATTAGATTCAATGGGTTGGAGCTAAAGCTTCAAATATATTTGGGTATTATAACAGATTATATGAAAGGATAAGTGATTATAGCTGATGATTTTAATTGTATTTTGTCTGAAAATGATTTCACTGCAAATAAGAAAGCTAGATTTTCATTGTCAGCCAAGCATTTATTATTTTTATTAACTCAATGAATTTTAGAGATATTTAAAATTTGAAATTATCTAATTCTCTTAAATACACGATTATTCTTATAGATACAGAATTCAGACTAATATAGATAACATTTTATTTCTAATAATTTGTTTTCTAATATCAAAGACGTTTTAATAGTATCTTGGCTACTATCTGACCATAATGCAATTACTTTTAATCTTATGATAAAGCCAAATAAATTAAATAAATTAATACATTGTAATAGACTCCCAGCATATATTGTTAAAATTAAGGGCTTTGGAAAGTGGTTTTTAAATGAGGTACATAATCTTATAGAAGTAAACAATAATGGAGAAGTTTCAGATGCTATTTCATGGGACTCGTTGAAATCTTATCATAATGGTAAAATTACAAATTGGTATAAATGTAAAAAGAAAGAATAGGACAGGGAGCTAAGTATTTTACAATCCAAAAATAGATAATTTAAAGTTATCTTTAAAACCAAATGAGATGTCCACTAATTTAGAATTGAAAACTTTGAACTCAAAATATGTTGAAATCTTAAATCATACGGGGTCCATTAATTTAGAAAAAACTAAAACTTCAAAATTATTCAATAAATCTGATGCATTTACATAAATTACCTATTAAATCACAGAGAATAAGTAAATAAAATCAAATTAATTTCTTATCAATCAGGTAACACAAATAAAAAAGTGACAGATTTAAAAGACATCTTAGAGTGTTTTAGGAAGTACTATGAGCATTTAAATAATAAAATAAAAATGTGGATAATAATAATTAATGGATGCATTTTTAAAGTTAATATACCAATAGCACAAGTCAAGAAAGTGGAAGCCAGACACAATGTTAGCGCTTTCGTTAACCTTTAGAAGAGGTGTTGTTATATTAAATTAATATACATTACAAATTAACCAATGACTAAATTAATAGAATAAAGAAATAGTTTTCTCTAAAAGAAGTTAAAAATCAAATTAAAAAATAAAGAATAATAAAGTACCAAGTATAGATGGTATCATACAAGAATTATATAAACTAATGTCTGATAATGTAGTAATTATTTTATTAAAAGCTTTTAAAGAAATAAAGACAACATCCAATGTTTCCCCATTTTGGAGATTTTCTCTTATATTACCTATATGAAAGCAAGATAAAGATTCTACACTATGTTCCTCTTATCATCCTATTTCACTTTTATATGTTTATTATAAGATATTCTTGTCTATACTAGCTAATAGAATTAATTTAATTTGGTAAACGTAGTTGATGATGATCAGACTGGGTTTTGGTCTATATTAATTTGTCAAAGGTTAATTTCTGTGAACCTTTCTTCATTGACCAGAAACCACAGAACGTTCACTTCAGTGAACATTCACATCTGTGAAAGATTTGTATAGGGAAAGGAAGTAGTTGGCCAAATGCAGAAATTTGCCATTTTCCGCACTGGAGTACAATCTTGGAGTTGGTATATATAATTAGAGGGTGGTGTGGGGGGCATAGAACCCCCCATTTGGGTGGGCTTGACATACTGTGGTGTGGGTTATGGTTGCACCATTGGCCAAATGCTTATTTTCCCTTTTTAATTTTTTTTTTATGTGAACATTAGCTGAAGTGAATGTTCACTGTTTTCAGGTCAATGTGTATAAAGGTTCACAGAAATGAACCTTTGATGAACTGATATAGATCCAACTAGGTTTATACTAAATAGACATGTACAAGATAATATTGTTAGACTTACTACATTAATAGATTTTTGCCAATAAAAAGAAAAAAGCTTTTAATTATTAGTCTAAATTTTGATAAAGTTTTGACTCAGTGAGTTGGTCTTATTTATATAAAGTACTCAATATAATTTGTCAATGGAGTTTATAAATTTAATTACTAAACTCTATAATAATTCTTACTCTTTTGTCAAAATAAGTTCTTTTCTTTCTTGTTCTTTCAAAATTCAAAACAGTACAAAACAAAGTTGTCCATTGTTATCCTTTGTTATTTGCTTTGGTGATAGAACCTTTTGCAAACTATATTAGATTGAATGAAAATATTGTAGGTATTTCAATAGATGATAATTTAATTTCAAAAATTCAGCTTTATGAAGATGATATTCTACTCAGAATTGATAATATAGAGACTTCATTTTTTTTAAAACAAGAAAAATCTTTATTAAACTACCACGTATGACATAGGCAATCTTACATTTTATAAATGAAAATAAACCATACTGACACAATTTCAATTGCAAACGTTATACATTACAAACCATGCTGACACAACTGCAGCTGCAAACATTATGCATCACTTATAATATATCCAGTCATTGTCAGTCAGACATTACATAGCTCATTCATATCCTGCCTTCTTTTAAACCTCATTTCTCTTCTGCATGTATTGTTCCCACAATGTTATTTGCTCCTACCCTTTTCTAAAGATCCCAATTCCAGTTGTTTCATCTCTGTTGCTATCTTTGCTACTTCTAGTAAAGTTGGTTTAGCCTTTGATTTCCGTGTTTTAGTAATTACTTTTTTGACAGCTATCATAATTAGACTCAGCAAGGCCTTACTATGTCTAAGCAATTCTAATTCTATATCATAGCTCAAAAAACGAATTTCCTCAGTTACACCAGTTTGCTCACCCAGTATCTCTGACAGAGCAGTTTGCTGGGAATCTTTAAAGTCTATGACACAAAAAGGCTCACATAGTGGTGCTAAAACCAAGGCAAATAAAGCAAAATTCAAGCAGCTTAAAGTGCACAGCTCTCTAAAATATTAATTCATATCATATATAAAATCAAATGGTCTAGAGCTTTCATCCTTGATATTGGGAGTTCTTCAGAATTGTTACATTTGGATAAAAGGAATCCAATGTATTTGGTATTCCCAAAGTATATAAAAGCATCTACAACCCCCCTTTTAATTGATAATGGCTGTCCACAATAGTTCCACTTACTCATTGGGGATATTTGTGGATAGGTTATTAAAGAACAAGTTACACCCCATTGAACATCTTTTAATTGATTCCTGGGACTTTTTGTCTAAAATAAAACAAAGAATATTATTAACACAAGTGTTCCTTTTCTACCATTGATATGGTAGATCTGTTCACATTGATTCCACACACTGATGGATTAGAATTATTCCATGAAACAATTACGGAATTAACATCCCTTAATAACATTTTGATTAATTATGTGATGGAAGTTATTGGAATAATTTTGGATAATAATTTCATCACATCTAATGAGGAATTTTTTAGACAGATTAGAGGTGTAGCTATGGGTGTCAGTTGTGTGCCCATCTAGACCAATTTGGTTATGTTTACTTGGGAGAGAAAATACATTTCAAATTATTGTTTCAATAATCATTGGTTGTTATATTTATGATATTGAGATGATATATTTATCTTATGGAAAGGGACAGATAATGTTATAGAAGAGTTAGTCCATTAAATTAATATTGTTTATCTTTTTTCAAATTTACACATACTCATACTAATTATGTCACCATTTTTAAAGACCACTGTAATAAGGGTTTTGGTTCAAAGCTGTATAGGAACACCACATTTTCGAACATTTTTTTTATTTTAGAAGTTGCCACCCTACTTACACCAAGAAAAACATTATTAAGGGGCAAATGATATGAGCAGCTAGGATGTATTTGGACTTTTTTAATTTCAAGCTAGAACTTTCCAACCTAGTGCAGATGTTTTGTGATTGAGGATACCCCTTGGATATGGTATTAACATTTGGGGAGAAGGTATTAGAATGTTGGGGTTCTAGATAAAAACTTCTACTAGGCACTTGCAAAGACATGATTATTTCTAACAAAAAATAACACAAAGTAGCAGAGGAGCAATCCAAGGCACAACAGGACCATGTACAAAGATTCAGCCAGAAGATCAGTTCATAAAATAAATCTGTTTTATTCATTATTTTATGAACTGATCTTCTCGGTGAATCTTTGTATATGGTCCTGTTGTGCCTTGGATTGTTCCACTGATATTTTGTGTTATTTTTTGTTGGACTACTTATACTGAGTGGAACATTTACTCATTGGGGATATTTTTGATGATTATTTCTAAATAATCATCAGCGCAATGGTACAGCAGTAGAGTTGTTGCCTTACAGCAAGAGGTTCTCTGGTTCGATTCTCGGCTGGGGTGCCTTCGGTGTGGAGTCTGCATGTCCTCCCTGCATTCGTGTGGGTTTCCTCTGGGTGCTCCGGTTTCCTCCCACATTACAAAGACATGCGTCTGGAGCATTTCTCCCCAGGCCTCTGCTGAAAATTGGCTTCTTTCCAATTCAGACTTTCCCAGTTAACAAATGTTAAATAAATAAATATAAGGACAATAGTATTACTTTTTTGAACTCCATGGTGATCCATTATGGTGACTTAGGTACTAATGTTAGGAATATTTTAACAAAGAATTGTGTTATGTTTAATTGCAGTAGTGAATTTATCACTATTTTAGGAGAAAAGCCCACTTTTGTGTATAAAAGAGGGCATAATATGAAGTATTTATTAGAACATTCAGCATTGACTGCAAACACCAAGGAGAGAGAAACTGCTAAATGTGGAGCATGTAATTATTGTAAGTTATTTTTACAAGATCAGAAGGTAGTTTTAGGTAACCGGCCACAAGAAATCAGACTAGCAATGGGGAATTGTACTAGTAAAGGTTTAGTATATGCAGCTATTTGCCAGGGTTGTGGTCATTTTTACATAGGGAAAATGGACAGACCCCTATGGAAATGTATCTATGCACACATGCATGCTATTGAATACAAAATAATGCATTATACAAGCATACTCTTGCATGCCCCCATTACAACAAACTTTTATTTGGAATAGTAGAAATAGTTAAAGAAATTATAGGGGGGGTTTGGGAAGATTGATTAGAAACCAATGAATTGCAGTGCAGTTAAGATTAAATGCTTCTAAATTGCCTGGCATAAATGATAATATTTCCATAGCATCCATTTTGAAAAGACGAGCCCTGCATTTATAATACTGAACTAAAATAGTGTTAATGTAATTTTTAGAATTACTTGGTCTGATTATGGGTCTTAAATAATTTTAACACTATTTTAATGCAATTTTATATTATTTATGTTTTACAATTGTATTTTTTTACTGACAGTGTTTGTGGCTGATAGGTGCTGTGTTATTGTGTCATCATTTAATTATATTTTATATGTTAGGTGATTGTTTTTACTATACTAACTTTTAGAAAGAGTATTCATTGATTATGAAATTATTATTTTGTCACATGATTGACATTGTTGACTATTTAAAGATTCCTTTTATTCAGTTGTAATGGTTTTGAAGATGTCCCAGTATCAATGACAAAAGTGCTAGACCGTTTGGTTTTATTTGTGATATGAATTAAAATTTTAGAAAGCTGTGCACATTAAGCTGCTTGAATTTCACTTCATTTGCCTTGGTTTTAGCACCACTACATGAGCCTTTTTGTGTTAGAAGTTTTTTTCTGTGGCTGCATGGATGCATGCCGGTGTGGGTTAAACCTTTAAAGTCTGCCAACTCGTTACATTTCCAGAAAAAATGTTCCCAGTTAACTCTTTCTTCCCCATGACAATTCCAACATTTGCTGTCTACCTAAGGAAATATTCTTTGGAGTCTACTTGGGTATAAAATACCTAAGTAAACACTTCCAAGCAAAGATCCTAAATCTTCAACTTTGTTGCATATTTGGGAGACATACATATATATCCCCCCCATTGTTTTTTTGTGAATTACTTATCCAATCTCTCTTCCCAGTCCTTTCTAACCTCCTGTGATTGATTCTTATAGTTATCATGCAATATTTGATATACTGTACTAATAATTCCTTTCTTAATGGCAACTTCTCTTCTAGATTCTCCTAAAAATTCTACCAGTGCTTGTCTTTTGTTTAGGCCCCCTGTTTCTTTCTCTTTGCCTATACTCCAATATCAGTCCTTGATAGGGAAGGCAGTCCCTAACATGCAGTCCAAATAAGTTCTTGGCATCTTCCCATTCTATTACCTTTCCCTCTCTAGTTATTTGCTTCCAATACCTTGGTTCCTTTGCCAGTTTTCTCCAACAAATTCCAGCCCCTCTTGCCTAGTGTCTGTTTCCCTAATTGCAGTCATCTCTATCTACATAATCTCCTTTCCCCATTCCTGTGTTGGCTTAGTTCTTAGAATATTTTTTGCTACTTTATGAATGTAATATTCTGTATGATTATTGCTATTCTCCTTAAAGGTCTGCATCCAAAATCCCAGTCTCTTCTTGTTTCTTGAGCTTCCCCCTGTTCCATCATCATCTCTTTCCACTTTGAATTATAGTTTTCTGCTTGTTCTACATATAGGAACCTTAATTGTGTTGCTCTGAAATACCCCTTTAAATCAGGTAATCCCAATCCACCTTGTTCTGTTGGAAGAATAAGATTATCCCACTTGACTCTTGCCATCTTTCCCTCACAGATAAAATCCTTCAGCTCTTTATTAATTGCTATCCACAACTTCTGCTCAGGTTAATAAAACTATGCCTGACCTGTGTATAAGACTAAAGGGACTAAAACATTTCAACTGCTTGTATTTTACTATCAATATGCATATAACAGAACTTCCATTTTTCTCAGTTTCTGTATTATCTTTTGGTTAGTCTCTTCCTGCATATCCTTAGCTACCACAATGGAATCATTTAATCCATACTCCTAAATATGTCATATTATCATGACTCTATATATACAGACTTCATTGATACATATAGTTGATTCCATGAAACATTTTGAAACAAATTCAAGTTTAATTTTTAACCATTACAAAACTAACACTGTTAATTAATAAGAAATTAAACAATTCAGTTAAAGAATATTAATAATTTTAACTGGGATAATACACACATTAGATATATTGGTATCATAACATCAAATTGTAAAGATCTAGTGTGAGTTAATTTTAAAAACATTCTTAATATAATTATTCAGTTAACTACTAATTGGAATATTTTTTTCACTATGGAAGACTGTATTAATTAAGATGGTAATTCTTCTTAAAAGTAATATTTATTCAGTCATTAAATTTAACCTCATCCAAAACTTTTTTAAGGAAAATAATTAGTATTCTTCTTAAGTTTCTTTGGTATCTGAATAAACCAAGCATGCCATTTGGACTTGTACACAAAAAGTTGGGAAGTTATATTGGAAACTTTACTCATGGAAATATATATTAATAGGGCATATATCACAACACATAAAGGTGCTCTAATATAAAAATTAAGTAGTATTAAATGCTGGAGATATAGTGTAACTTTAGAAGCTGACTGGATACATATGGTATTAGAATGTAAGATATCTCCTTTTTTGAAAGAATTTAATTATTTTGCTCAAGATTTATGGTCAGGTAGTATTTCTAAATCTTTGATCTTATTTAATGCTCCAGTTCCTTAAATTATTCCTAAAACACAGGTACCTCTTCTTTGGTCTATTCTAGCTATAGCTAGAAAAGTAATCACAAAAAATTGGAAAAATAAAACTACCAGATTATTTACTGAATTTAATAATTTAGCAAAAATAGTCTGTAAGAATGAATTGTCAGCTATAGCAAAGAGAACTTCAAATGTCACACATTATTATAAATAGTGGCTTAAACGTAGAGATTTACTTGGTAAACATTAAAGGTTTAATTTGTTATACAGTATTCTTCATATGGATTCTTGTAAATAGTTATATATTTGTTAATTTCTTTCTTTCTTTCTTCTATTGCTAAAATTTTAATAAAAAGTTTTTTTTTAAGAAAAAATAATAATACCAGACTGTGTGAAGTGAAAAAAATGTTGAGGTGGTTACTGAGCTATACATAGCTGGAGAGGGAGAAAAAGAAAGAGAGAGAGAGAGAGAGAGAGAGAGAGAGAGAGAGAGAGAGACAAAGTATGCTGAGGAGTACATGTCACTGTTTTTTGGTCCACATTTTTTTTCAGAGTTCAGTGGTCTCTGTTACAACATTAAAAAAAAATGACTGTGAAATGAAAGCATTGTGTTCCCCAGAGTGGTAGTGGAAACCTTCATAGTAAAGTGGAAAGTATATTGTTTAAGAAAAAAATAGAATATAAGCTGAAACTTGGCGTTCACAATGGTTAGTGACAAGGCAATGAAAGAGGGTGCAAATATCAAAATTATGATGTAAAGGAGGTTGCAGGATGGTATCAAAATGAGTATTGAGCTAGTAATGTTATATTAAGGACAGAAAAAGGCAGCTCATAATTTGACAGTCTTTCTGGAAGCAGAAAGAAGGAAGACATCTGTAAAACTCATTAATCAAGAACTGGAACACATTAAGTACATTGTTTTGGTCTACATAAAAGGAAAATCTATGTTCAAACCCATCTGGGTGCACGATAAGCTTAGAGAAAGGAAAAGGGAGAGTCTGGATTGGAGGAGTTGCCTTAAATACAGAGTAAAGAGTTGGACCTGCAGAGACAAAGGCCAGGAGCCAGATACACAACCTTCACTAGTCCTGAAGAAGGTAACTGAGACCTTTATAGGACCACTGACACCACCATGTCCTTCAAAACAGACTAAGTACTAGGGGATGACAATATGAATATAATTTTTTTAATGCATTATAGGACCTCAAGGAGGTGCCACATAACTGCAGATGAGTGAACGTCCTCATTTATCCTGAAAAAATCAATACATAAGATTATGAATGACTACTTTGTAAGATATCTGAATGCTAATAGCTGCTTGCATCAAACCTATTAAGAACTATTTGAGAAGAAATCCTACTCCTGTACTACAGTTGGGGCATAGCAAAAGCAAATGAAGGAATTCTCTCTATTTTGGACTACATAAACTTTAGACTTTGTTCCAGCCACGATGCAGCTAGGCATGGTTTGATGGATAAGGAATCTGTACCCTGGATTGTGTAGTATGTGCCCTAAACAGAATTAATAGAAGTTGGTGGGATAGATTTGTATCCGGGTGGCCACGGTGGTGCAGTGGTTAGCATTGCCGCCTCACAGCAAGAGGTTCTCCGGTTCAATCCTCGGCTGGGGTGCCTTCTGTGCGGAGTCTGCATGTCCTCCCTGTGGTCGCGTGGGTTTCCTCCGGGTGCTCCGGTTTCCTCCCACATCCCAAAGACATGCTGCAGGTGGATTGGACACTCTAAATTGGCCCTAGGTGTGTGTGTGAGTGTGCCTTCTGTGGAAGGTTGGGCGCCGGGCTGGCAACTCGACACCGTAAAACTCCACTGCCATTCAATGTGCGGACAAGGCGATCCGCTGTGGCGACCCCTAACCAGGAAAAAGCCAAAAGAAGAAGAAGAAGAAGAGGTGGGATAGATTTGTATCCCAAAGACTCCCCCATCTGTGGAATAGACTCCATCTCCATGTCAAGCAGAGTAACTCTCTAGTCCTCTTTAAGAGGAACCTGGACGACTGGATGGGAAACAGAAAATACACCCCTGGGATCCCACCTGTGTCCCTGATGGACAGGGGAAACAGGTGCTGACTTTGAGGGAACATAGATAAAACTTTTGGCTAGGCTTGTAAAGGCCACCGAGCCAATAGCCTATTATCATCCTATGAACCTATGAACCTATACATTTCTGAGGTATGTAGAAAGGTGGTTAAGCAGTAGTAAAGCAAGAACAATGGTTATTGAATCACTGTTGTGCATGTTATTGGGAGGATTCTGAAAGAGTCAGTTATGGGTCTTTTATTGTATTCAAATATGATATCAAAAATCAGATATGCAGTAGTGTACTCATTCGTTGATGATATGAAGGTGCTAGGATTGGTGAGAAATAGCTCCAGAAATATTTACCAGATGAGTAGAATAGTCAGAAAAATGACTGACTGTGTACAGTACCACAAAAAGCAAAGTCATAAATTCCCAAAACAGGCCTCTTGGCAAAGGGGCTGTTTGGCAGATGAGAAATAAGCTCCTATCATCTTGTCAGAAGCAAGATTGTCTGAAGTATGTTTCATTTCACTAAATCTTTTGCACAATCAAAAGTAATTCCTTAAAAACAGGACCTAGGTACTTAGGACATCTCCATACTGAGAGTTTTCATTACTGTGATAACTTTCAGTAAACAAATGATTGTGAGGCATCAATAAATCCCTTTTCACCAAGTCTGACCTTAGTCAGCAGCAGTGGACCTGTTTTGATCAAATCACATGAGAAGATCACTGTGCTTAGTCCAGATGGGAAATGAAAATATTGAGCAAAGTGCTTGGGTATATATTATATTGTGGGGATTTGAGAACAAGATGTCATTTTTATGTTGACAAGGAACTGTTAAGGCCTCATCTAGAATAGTGAATACAGTTCTGAAAGCCTTACCTGTATATGTAGATAAGAATGTTTTATAGAGTTTAGAGTCAGGTGAGTGAAATGATTATGAAACATGGGAGATAAAATAACAAGATGAATGAAGGCACTGAATGTGTCTTCTATATCAGGTCAAGACACAGAACCTGTACATACATTTGATCTTATAATGGAATGAAACCCATTATGATGAGTATGCAAATGCTCTAAATACACGTATCTGGGGCAAACTGGATTTTTACAAGAGAATGTTTGACAGATTAGTACAAGGGTTTTTTTTTTTTTTTTTTTTACAGAAGGGCAAGCCCTTGTGAACCTCCATACTTCCTTATTTATGCTTTCTTACTCCAAGGTCATCCTCAACTCAGAGAAATCATCCCCATTAAAAAAAAAAAAAAAAAAAAAAAAAAAAACGCTCTTTTTCATGGTTCTGCAGTACATAAAGTGTGCATTTTAAGCCCACATATTGCTACAATACGTAGTCAGCAACCCCCTCCCCCCCACACACATACAGTGGTACATTAGGCAATAAGTAAAAACTAGAACTACTAAAACAAGCAATTGCATCTTGAGCATTTGAAGATAACACCGGGAAATTATTTGAATACTAGGTATGAAAACAGCTTACAGGCTAGTGGGACTAACCTGGTCAACAAAGTGCAAATAAAAAAATAAAAAAAAATCATCAAAGAATATACCTGGAATCTACAAAGAAAGGGTAGGAATATGAATTTATATTAAAAAGAAAGGACAAAGAATAAAGTGGCATGTATATAAGATTATGGAGATATTAAAGCCTATGTTTAGGGGGATTTTTTACTGTACAGTCAAGAAAATATCTAATTTCCTTTCCACATGGTTTATGAATGACTTGAGGCAGATAATGGGAGAGGTTGAAGGAAACAGTAGGAGCTGATAGGCCTAGACAGATATTCAGTGGATAGCTGCACATTGGAGTGAGCTGTCTAGGCCTCCATTAGTTGCACATGCATATACCTTTATTTAAAGCAATGTCTTAGGGCAAACAACACTGTAGTTTTTGTGAAATGTAACATAACTGGTACACTTAATACTGTGCATACCATTTAAATTCAGGGTTAAAAGAGAAATAATACAGAAATCAAATTGTTTCTTAACTATTTTTTTTTTCACATGCAGTCAGATTATTATTATAGTTTCTTAGAATATGCACAACATGAAATGCATATTGGCTGGCGAATCTCACTGAAAAGTAATTACTTGCATTGCATTAACGTGCTATTCCTTCAACACATTGGTTTAAAATATTGAGTAAATTCTGGTCCACATGGATGTTATAGTTACATGCCTCCAACCCTCCTACCAGGAGAGCTGAGCAAGCTTTATCTTGTTATTCCTTTCCTTCCTCATCTAACCTATCCATTACCCAGGTCGCTGGGCTTCATTTCTGTGTGCCAGGGAGCCAGCTGTCAATTTTAAGGGCTTGTATTCCCATGTCCCTCATGTAAAGCCTTTTCCACTATAATCCTGACTATTTGCTCCCTTACTTACAGGGATAAGAACTGATTATGGGAGAAGCCATCATCCAGGCAGCCATCAGGAGATTTTCTCTATTATAGTCTAAAATTCCTCTGAAGGCTGACATTTATTTGTTTATTTTTATTTATTTTATTTTATACTTGTTTACTGGAAAAGTCCAACGGGACATATGTCCTTTTAAAGCAGAGGCCTGGGGAGAAAATCTCCAAGTCAATTAAGTAGCATAATAACAAAAGGTAATAATAATGTACAATACAACAATAAAACAATAGGTAATGTAGCAACATTGTAAATATAAAATATAAGATATATAAGCAGAGACATTTAGTTAGACAGTTATAGTTGTCATAACTATTTACAAGAGGTAGTGTACACTCATCATGCTTCACAAAATGGTCCTATACAGTTAAGGAAAGTGGGTAGAAATAGGTTAAAAAAGGCAGGGTGGAGTGGGGAAGTAGCTTATCCTGGGGAGGTACAGGAACAGAGCCAAGAGTTTGCAAGGTGGGTTTTTAGGAGTTTTATAAACTGTACAGCTGAAGGAGTATTCACCAGAGAGTTTGGTAGGTTGTTCCAAAGCTTGGAAATATGGTTGGAGAAAAGGCATTCACCAGCTGAATATTTTGCTTTAGTGACTTGAAGAAGGAGTTTATTGTTAGAGTGGAGGGGTCTTAAAGCAGAGTAGGGTTGAATGATATATTTGACGGCCGGGGTGTTTTCAGGATGGTGGAGAATTTTATGAGCTAAAGTTAGTTGATTAAAGTGTAGGAGCTGAGTGTGTTTAAGCCACTTAAATTTCTTGAGGGATAGACAATGATGAGACTTGTAGGGAGCATTGGTGGTGAATTTGGAAACTTTATTATAACAAGTTTCAAGTTTGGCAAGGTCTGTTTTGCGGAGATTGGTTAAGACTGGGGATGCATATAGGAGTGTTGATAGAAGGTGTGCCCTGGCAATTGTGACTTTTGTATTATTTGTAAGAAACTGTTTGTTCCTGTATAGCAGGCCAAGTTACTTATGTACTGTTTTGATAGTTTGGTCTATATGGAGATCAATTTCAGGTTATTGTCTATTACAACCCCTAGCATTTTGGTATGTGGAGTTGGACTGATCATGGTTTTGTTTTTGGAGAAGATGTGGAAGGCTACAGAGTGAGAGGTATTCTTGGATGTGCAGAAGAGCAGAAGTTTAGTTTTATTGGGGTTTAGTATAAGGTGGAAGTCCATTAGCCAGGTTTCAACAGATGAGAAAGACTATTGGGTGATGGTTTGAAGGTTGTTGAGGGAAGAAGATGCGCAGATCAAAGTGAAGTCATTGGCCTATTGGATTAAGGTAGCATGGGGAGTGGCAGAGTGAAGTTGATTGGTGTAGAGAGAAAATAGAAGGTGTCCAGGGATATAACCTTGTGGTACCCCTATGGTGATGGGAGGAGGTGTGAGAGGGTTTGTTGCCAAGGGACAACTTGTTGATGATCTGCTAAGTAGCTCTGAAACCAGATAACAGTAGTGTGTTGGAGGTTAAGGGAGGAAAAGACTCTAATGAGTTTGCTGTGGTTGACTATGTCAAAGGCTTTTGACAAGTCAAGGAAAATGGCTGATACAAATTGGGAGCTGTTTCTGTGTTGGTTGACTATTTGTAAAGGACAATAGGGCTGTTGTGGCACTATGTGCAGGATGAAAACCATGTTGGGAATGAGATAGGATATTTTATGAGAGGAGATATTCCATGAGTTGGGTGTATACTACGTTTTGAAGGATTTTAGACATGGGTGAAGGAATGGCAATGGGGTGAAAATTAGTTAGTTCACAGGAGCTACCACCTTTATGTAGTGGTAGTATGTGAGATATTTTCCAGGTAGTGGGGATATATGCTTCAGTTATTGAGTTATTTATGAGTATGGCTATAGGGTAGGAGATAGATTCTGCTGCAATTTTTAAATAATCTGCAGAGATTGTTGGCAGCTAGAGTGGTTAGTTTTAGTTTTTTCAGTAGTTTTTTATGTAATGGATAGGAACTGGAGTTAATTTGAATTGGCTGGTAGTGTTTTGAGGGGTTGTATTATGGTTAGGATCTGGGGAGGGGGTGAGACTGGACCTGGGCTGGTTGTTGGTTAGCATTTGAATGGATTCTGTGAAGTAAGTGGTGAATTGGATTGCCACATTATCATAGTTGTTAGCTGTTTTTGAAGTAGGAGTGGCAGATTTACCTGGTTGCAGTAAATTATTAATTGCAACCCAGAACTTTTGTGGATTATTCTGATGTTTGGTTTGTATATTGTGGTAGTAGTTAGATTTATCTGCTTTTTATAGTTTTTTAGCTTTGTTATGAAGTTCAAGAAAATGTTGTTTGGTAGTGCTGGTTTTGTTCTTATGGAATTGTGACCAAGCATTGTCTCTAGATTTGAGTAAGTATCTGGTTTCTTTGGTTAACCAGGGTGAGTAATTGGATTTAACTCTAATAATTCTGGCTGGAGCATGGGTGTTGAGTATGTTGAGGAAGGTTTTGTTAAAGGAATGTACTGCCTCATCCAAGGGCAATTGTTTGAGGTGTTCCCAGGAACAGTTTTTTAGGGCAGAGTTAAAGTTGTTGGGATCGAAACCTTTTTTATTTCTGATTGAACGGAAGGAGGTTTGATGCACTGAGTGGTTGTGGACTCTTAGGAGAAAGGTTGGGATGTGGTCACTCAGGTTGTCAGGGAGGGAGCCTGAGAAGGAGGATATATGGGGAGAGTTAGTAAGAATCCAATCAAGGATGGATTGATGTTTAGAGGTTTTATTGGCCCTAGTGGGAGATGTGACAACCTGGACAAAGCCATACAGGTTTATGTGAGTTGTTGGAGTTGGGGAAGAACAGAGGAACCAAACAATATTAAAGTCCCCCATGAGGATGGTCTCTTGAGGGAGGAATGAGGAACACCATTGTAGTAGGTTTTCAAGGGTGGCAATGTTATTGCCAGGTGGAATGTAACCACCTATGATATTAAGATGTTTGTTAGAATTAATGGTTAATTTGGCTAGAATTACTTCAGCATTAGCTATATCTGGGATGGTATAGTCCAGGAGGTCAAGAGTTAGGTGGTCTTTATATAAGCTAGAAACACTTTTCCATTTTTTGTTTATTCTATCTTTCCATAAGATATTGAAGCCTGAGGCAGTGATTTCCTTACTGTTATTTGGCTTTAGCCATGTTTCAGTTAAAGTAACTACTTCAGGAGAATAGTGAGATAGTAGTGCATGTAGGTTATGAGTTTTATTAGCTATACTTCTTACATTTATGTTGAGGAGGAGGAGGGATGATTTGTTTCTTTGGTGTAGTAGAGCAAAATTAAATTGAGATGAGAAGGGTAGTGAATCATGGGCTGTGTTGGAGCCAGGATTGGGATGGATGTCTCCTGCAAGCTTTAATTGTTTAGTTATGTGATAAAGGAGTTTAGAGAGTTTGTATTGGAGTTTAGTGAATCTAAAAGAGGTTGGACATTTAGTCAGCTGAGGAAGGAATTTAAGTGAGTGGTAGTCTGAATTACTGATGAAGAAGAGGGTTGGAGTTATAAGAAAATGTTGAGAATTATGTGGTGTTGGATATGTGGAGGTATGCCAGGATGGGTGAGCAGAATATTGGAGGGGAGTATTGTATGAGGAGAGGCTGTATAACAGGAGTAGCAGTAGACAGGAGGTAAAGATGTCATGCTGAGTAGCGACAAATATATATATATATATATATATATATATATATATATATATATATATATATATATATATATATAAAAGTTTGCAGATATGGAATGTAAGATTTGTGCTATGTGTGAATTGGGCTATTGTGCAGTAGAGGGGGTGTAACTTGTGTTAGTAGGAAGTGTGATTGGGTTGGCTGGGGTTGGGTGTAGGCTGGTAGGTGTGGCTATGGTTAAGTATAAATGTATATATAGTAGGAATTGGGGGTAGGGTAGGGGAGGGTAGTGAGCCCAGAGTGGGTTGAGCCCCCACAGGCTGTCCTGTCCGAGTGACAACCAAAAAGCAACCAGAATCACTGCAAAGTGAAGGTCACTATATGGGGTCTACTTTATGTGCTCGAAAGCTGAAAAACCCGAATCCAAATAGCGCAACACGTAAAGATTGAACCGTGAATACGTCAAATGAATGAAACCGTGAAAGTGGAAATATCAAATTTGCATAGTTGGCCCATCTGCGGTATAGCTCTGTAAGGTAAGTGTGTGATAGTTACGGACCTTAGGGTTATGAAGGGGTTAAGGTAAGTGCATAGGTAGGTAGTGTATGTAAGGTTTTGTGTAGGTAATGTATGTAAGGTTTAGTGTAGGGTTTTGTTAAGTGTATGTGTGTGGAATAGTTTGTTTGGGTATAGCTCCGTAGAGGAATTATGTGGTAGTTACGGACCTAAGGGTTAGGGAGGGGTTATGGATAGTGCATAGATAGTTTTGTATGTGGAGTTTAGTGTAGGGTTAGCAGTAGGGTTTTGGTGCTCTAATTTAGGGTTAGAAGTAGGTTTTTGGTTAGTGTATGTATGTGTTTTTTTATTGTGTTTGGGTAGGTAGTGTATTGTGGGTTGTGGGTTGGCCGACTATGACGGTTCGAGGTTTTAAATTTCACACTTTAGTATGTTCGACTTATTCGCAGCTCGCTCTTTATGTGTCTCGCTATTTGGATTTGGGTTTTTCATGTTTTGAGCGCATAAAGTAGACCCCAGTATGTGCACCGCCTTACTAGATACTATTGTCTGTATTAGTTTAGAAAGTTGTAGGGGCAGGGAGTCCAGATAATAGTGAGCAAGAGTGAGGGAGCAGGTAGATGAAGGAGGAGAGGAGAAAAGGCCGGTTTTGGTAATTGCGGTGAAAGATAGTAACAGAAAGGAACAGGGAATAAGTCACAGAGTGAAGCAAAGACTGTGATAGTATAGTGGAAGAAAAAAGATATGGCAAGGAGACCTTAGTAGTGTGCAGACCCTTACAATATGTAGTATATGCTAGCTACTTATTAATTAGACATGCAAGCTTGCAGATTTGGGAGCTTGCTAGGTCTGCATATGTGATATAAAGGCTACAGTGCCAGTGCAGTTTTGGCAGAATCAAGTCCGCATCCCTGCCTTATATGCTGAACCATAGATGTCTTTCTTCAGAAGGTGCCAGAACCTCAGTGGGCTGGACTGTCTTCCTCCCCACCGAGTTGTGATCTGGCAGACTGATTTATGCAAAGAACGGCATATCTTCCTCCTCCCGTATATATATATATATATATATATATATATATATATATATATATATATATATATATATACACACACACACACACGCACACACACACACACACACACACACACACACACACACACACACACACACACACGCACACACACACACACACACACACACACACACACACACACACACACACACACACACACACACACACACACACACACACACACACACTACCACTACCTGACAGCTAAACTCTTCTGCAATATATCTATATATGAACACAACCTTTTGGCCATTCTAATTATCAGAGTGGCGAGGACTGACAATGCTAATTTATGGAACAGATTGATTCTCTGAATTGCCTTACCACATGCAGTTCCAAGGGAGAGCATGTGGCTAATTAGCATATGCCTCTCCACCCAGAATGCCTCATTAGCATCTAGCATGGCCACAGAGATAGCCCAACATGGTGCTGCATATCTTCATGCAAAAACACAGCAGTATGGTACTCATGTTGCAGTAAATTTTTTGACTCTACAAGGCTGGCTTTTTGTATACTGAAACTGCACAGAGCATGGCTATTTATGTTAATGCAAGTGCATGGCACAGTCTTTCAAGACATAGCTCATCCAAGCAAACAACATTAGAGAGAAAAAAAAAGAAACATTGGGAAACACTTACATATAAAAAAAAAAAGAAAAATGTATTTTCCAAGCATTCAGTAAACTAAAGAGAAATGTGGTACTACCTTAGCAGACGCATAGACAAACACAACTGAGGAAGACAGAAAACATACTTCTGTCAGGTGACAACCACTCTGCTACAGGCTCCATGAGGAGCTCAGTGTCTCTCCAACCTAACACCACTGTAAGAAATCAGCTGCAATAACACCTTTATCTTTAACCTGGCCAGTAGATACACTTGTTGTTGTTCTTCTTTCGGCTTTTCCTGGTTAGGGGTCACCACAGCAGAACTCTGGTCCGCTAATGATTGGCAGTAGATTTTTAAGGTGCCGAGGTGCCAGCCCGGCGCCTAACCTTCAACGAAGGCATGCCCATTTTTGCATGTCTTTTGAATGCCACTCAACTGCAGGGAGGACATGCAGACTCGACACAGAAGGCACTCCAGCCAAGAATCGAACGGGAGAACCTCTTGCTGTGAGGCAACAACGCTACCACTGCACCACCGCAGTTATAATATGAAAAGCGCAGTCTGGGTTTGAACTGTCTACAAACACAAATGGCTAAAGTTAACTTTGTACCTAACACCACTCTAAGTAATCAGCTGCAATAACCCCTTTATCTTTAACCCAACCAGTGGATACATTGTTATATGAAAAGCACAGTCCGGGTCTGAACTGTGCAAACACAAACAGCTAAAGTTAACTTGGTACCTAACACCATTCTAAGTAATCAGTTGCAATAATACCTTTATCTTTAACCCGACCAGTGGATACATTGTTATATGAAAAGTGCAGTCTGGGTCTGAACTGTCTGCAAACACAAACAGCTAAAGTTAACTTTGTGTATGTGTCTACCTGTTTGAGTTAATATTCATTATCCTCTGGAAAGCACTGTGCTTTGGCTTGTAAGCAGCCCCCCGACCCCACACACTCATCTTCCATGTCTCTTTTATTCCCTTCTGTTAGCAAATAGTATCCATAACTGATTAAATACTGTGTGTGTTTAATTTAACTGAGAGCACAGTAGCCTACAGATACAAGGTTATGCTGTTTTTCCACCAGATAAATTGTTAAGAAATGACTTACAACTTCATAGCAGTTCTTGGTCAATTTTGATTGTTTTTCTTAAACGCAAACTTGTCTTTGCCTGGATCTTGGCTCATTAGCAACAGTACAAAAGAACTCCCAGCCCACACTCATTTCCCCCTCCCCCTTCCCTGTTTATTACCTTAAGCCAATCCCAGAGTTAATAAATGTGGCAGGCACCATTTTAGATTTTACACAGCTGGACTGGATCTGAAGCACTAATATCTCCCTTCCAATCAATGTCTTAGAAAACCTTTATCACCTGATCTGGCTTACTAAGTCCCTTACTACCCATTAAAGAGTACCTCAGTGGAAAACTGCTCAAGAAAGCTTAATTCTTTATGTGTGAGCTCTTGAACGCTAAATGTCTTGCCAGGGCATAAAAGTGAAATTTACTCTCATAGCCATAAAACTATAAAACATAACAAACGCAAATCTTTAGACAAATTGTTGTAAAAAGGAGGAGAGGAACCTAATAGAAAGTAAGAAAGAACCTACTTTTAGCTCCAGTGCACTCACACAGTATACACAGACCCTTACTACCTTGTGGTCTGGTTTGGCCCTGCTCTGCTCACCCTCGCTGCGGTCAGGCTTGCTCTGCACCCCACCCTGCCCCCAAATCTCACCTGCCCCCAGTGGTGGTAAATATATAGTACTACAACCACACCCCCTCTTTCTTCAACCAATCAGCTATATCCAAGTAATTAATAGGCTCTCCAGTACTTAACTTTTCTATCCTATCTTAAAACGTTTAAACTGGGGACAAGCCAACCTCAATAATACCAATGTTACTTGCAATGAAACCACTTAAAATACTATAACTGTACTCTCTGCTACCCTTTCTGCTTGTCCCATATCTTCTTACTGCATATGAATATAATACATACCCAGGTTTCCACTACCCAAAAGGCCAAACCTCCACTTTTATAGCTCCACACAAGTTTGAACACTTAATACATCCCCTCCCATCTAACTCCTTACTTACTAGGTATCAGCATCCCATTAGAACAAGATATGCCAACCCTAAAACCAAAATATACCAAAGTTTATTAATTAAAATCTGGAAGCTCACAATCAGATTACAATGCAACTTGACAATGGATGGAGATATCCACCCAAACCCTGGCCCATCCTCATTCACTGGCTGTAGGTCCTTTACTAACTGTCCTACTACTACACAAATCTTAGACAAACCCCCAAACTCAGTCTTGATCAGTCACCTAAATATCAGAAGTGTAAACAATAAGATTCAACACCTACATGCCCTCTTAGATGCTCTTTCCTCAGACATACTTTGTCTTACTGAAACCTGGCTAAAACCTTCTACTTCAGATAAAGAAGTTATACCACCAGGCTATAACATCCTAAGGCTTGATCGAACCAATACAAAGGGAGGTGGGGTAGCTGTTCTGTACAAATCCATGCTTGAAGTGTCCAATAATGCCCTGCAAACATCCCTATTTGGAAATGCTGAAATTCCTATCACTAAGCTCCACATTAATAAGAACAAATCTATAAATCTCGTCTGTGTGTATATTTCCCCAGGTAATAACATTAATACCCTTAAAGATATCTTACATTGGTTATCCAGCAATTATCCCCAAGAAACCATTGTATTTGGGGACTTCAACATAATCTGGAACATGTGTTCCTCAGAACCCCCCACTCACCACAGAAACCTTTACGGATTTTCACAGGTCATATCCTCCCTGACTTGGATCAGTAAACACAACAATAAAGCAAGTATTCTGGATTGGATTCTTGTTAACACCCATCACCTCAAATAGGACCCTGCCTGATGATGTAAGTGATCACCTCCTCACCTATTTAATCAGGTAAAAAGCTGATATCCACAACCAGTCCATTTTTAAAACAATAAGGAACACTAAGAATTTCAACTGCACAAATTTCCAAAATGAACTAAAATCTTGCAAATGGTCAGTTCTGAAACAATTACCACTTGAAGAAGCAGTAAATTACTTTAATACCAAATTCCTCTCCATCCTTGACACCCATGCACCAGCATGGACTATTAGAACTAAAACAAAAGTTGCTCCTTGGCTCTCAAAAGAAACCAGACATAAAATGCTACTTAGAAATAGGGCTTGGGCCACTTTGAGGACAGCAAAAACCCCATAGATCAACTTAGATACAGACAGCTAAGAAATGAAACAAAAAAATCCACCACATTAGACAAGAAAAACTATTACTGTCATCTGCAAGAAAAATACCAAAACAAGCCACAAATGTTTTGGGTAGGTATAAACAAACTCCTTAGTCCAGGACAGTCCTCCACTCCTACCCCCTTGGATTCTAACCAAAACCCCCCAGCAGAAATTGCCAATACCTTTAACAGCTTCTTTACAACAACCATCCAGAACCTAGCTAACCAGTTATCCCCTGGATGCCCATACTTCTCCAGCCACTACACCCTGCTCCCAACTCCCCTTCAACTTCAAGCCAGTTTGCACATCTTTGGTCCATAAATTACTTAAAAAACTAAAGCCTACCACCCTGTCAGCTGATCTCCTCCCTGCAGAATATCTACAAAAAGCTGAAGGTGCCAAAGCATACCCCATTACTATCCTGACCAATAGAACTATAACCGAAGCGTCCATTCCCTCCATCTGGAAGATATCCCATGTCATCCCACTCCATAAAGGGGGCAGCTCTACTGAACTTTCATACTAGTATAGACCCATATTCTGTCACCCTTGGCTAAAATTATGGAAATATGCATCCACACTCAGCTCCTGAACTATCTTATCCATAATAATCTTCTAGCCAACACTCAACATGGCTTTAGACTATTCCATAGTACAACCTCAACCCTCCTCTCCTTCCCTAATGTCATTAACCAACACCAAAACAATAATAAACTTTCGTCTGCTATCTTTTTCGATCTTTCAAAAGCCTTTCATATGGTAAACCACCAAATACTCATAAACACTTTGAAATCCATCTCCCTAGAGGACCAGGCCATCCAGTGGTTTCAATCATATCTCAGTGGTAGACAACAGCTGTCCTATGACAGAGCAAACTATCCACCCTTTTACCCATCACCCTTGGGGTACCCCAAGGCTCCATACTAGGTCCACTATTATTTTCCATTTTCATCAATGATTTGTATAAGGTCATCCCAAATGCAACATGCATTCAATATGCGGATGACTCCACTTTAGTATGCTCCGACATTTCTCCTACAGAGTTGCAGATTCTATCCCAAAATACTTTTAATACAGTTGTAAATTGGCTTCTTAACCGTCTTCTCATGTTAAATCCTAATAAAACCAAACTGCTGCTTTTCTCCCCCACTCACAGTTCTACCCCTATAACCTTTACATTAAAATCCAGCAACGGCACCAACCCCAGATTCCTCAACCAAACTGTTAGGAGTTATAATAGATAACCTTAAGTTTGATCTGCATATCAATAAAATGATTAAAACAGTTAATAAAAAGCTTGGCTCACTATATAGGATCAAGCCCTTCCTAACGCCATTAGCCAGAACTGTAATTGCTCATACACATCTGCTCTCCACCCTCCTCTATGCTTCTCCTCTATTTACAAACCTCAGCAAAACGGACCTTAATAAACTTTCTAGCAGCTGCAATCACATTGCTAGATTTGCTACCAATCTAGCCTACAGAACTCCTTACTGTTATAACCTAAATCTACTAAGATGGCTTGAACTGCCTAACCTACTTCAGGTTAACCAACTAATAGTTGCACACAAGATCCTGTACCAACCAAATAATACACCCGTACTTAAAAACCTCATCACCCCCTACAGTAACCTTAGTGCACTTCGTTCATCTGAAAGACTACTAGTTCAAACTTTCAAATCCAACAACACAGCCAGTAAATCTCTATTTGCTAACTCTTTTGGCAAAACTTGGAATTCTCTTCCTGCTAATCTTACATCTGAACTCTCTCTACCTCAGTTCAAGAAAAGACTGATTCAGTACTTTAAAAAAACGATGGCTATGTCCTTGTCTTAATCCAGACTAACTCTAACCATCACTTGTGTGCACATGGAGGACTTCTGCCTACACTTTATTGTTTCTTAACTTATAAATCCTATGATCTCCTTGGATCTACTACCAGGTTAGCCTACTAGGCATTCAATACCCTATCATTCTTAAAAACACTGTCTAGAGTTTTCCATCTCAGTAAAAATGTAATAATTTGTTTGTGCATCTGTTTTTGTGTTTGTTTACATCTGTGTAAAAATCCTTTGATTTGTGTTTTATTTTGTGTTTTAAACTGGAAAAATGTAACAGTTTGTTGAATGTCTTTTTGGAGCTTTTCTCTCTGGGCCTCCACTGAAAATGGACATGTATCCAGTCGGACTATCCCAGTAAACAAATGTAAAATAAAATAAAATATATAATTAAATTCTGAAAACTTTAATATGAAGTACATTTAGATATTACTCCTTTTTAATTGTTCTTTTATACATTTACTAACCAGATGAGTGATAGTCCTCAGACCTTTCTTAACCACAATCTGGGTCACCAGGACAAGGTTAAAATAAGGATATGTGGGCAGGTTAGCCTAACTAGTCCAGAAACATGTTAGGAAGTGAGAGAAATCAGAGCTCCCAGAAAAAAGCTACACAGACAGAAGAAAAACATACAAACTCTACACCAACAGTGCCCTGTCATCAGGACTAAACCTTACTTCCTCAAGCCGAAAGGCAAACATCTTACCACTCAAGTTAATTTAATGCAAATACATCAGAGCTGTAAATGCAGTGGAGAAATTGATTGATTCAAAAGATGTTAAAAGACATATCTCCTCAGAATTGATTAAAATGATACTTTTCATTGTATCTTAATCCTCTATGTATTACTAATGTTTCAGCATCAATCTGTTTTATTAGAACTATTCATTAATTTGCTATACCTCAACATGACCTAATGATGCTGCCATACCAATGTGATTTTTTTATTTTCCCACAATGTATGATGTGTCCCAGTTATATGACAAAGGGGGATTATAGGTCTCCATTGTCTTGTTTCTCCACTAACTTAGAATGATGAAACTTTGCATTTCTGCTCTCTATGTGTCAGTTAAGAAAGTGCCAGTAAAGATATTTTCCAAATTGTACTAGTAGCAAACCACCAAACCAAACTGCAGATCATGGAGATATATGGATCTATATATATATATATATATATATATATATATATATATATATATATATATATATATGTATGTATGGGTTACCCTTAGTGCATCGAAAGCACACTACATCGAATTCCGCTTCTTCGACATGGCAGAACATCGACAAATGAAGAGCCGACATTTCCCGCACAGTAAGTTACCATTTGGCCATCCACTTGAACTTTGCTCCATACCCCCGTGGTAGTGCATCCTCGGAGTTAGAATATTACGTTAGGGGTGTGGGGGGGTGAAGCCCCCCACATAGGGGGGTGTGGGGGGCATAGCCACCCACATTTGTGTAGTCGGTTTAATGACAGTTTTTCAGTTCTGGATGGCCAAACAATAACTTACCGTGCGAGAAACTTCAGCTCATTTGTCAATGTTCTGCCATGTCGAAGAAGTGGAATTCGATGTAGTGGGCTGTCGACGTACTAAGGGTAACCCATATATGTGTGTGTGTGTGCGTGTGTGTGTATATATATATATATATATATATATATATATATATATATATATATATATATATATATGTGTGTGTGTGTGTGTGTGTGTGTGTGTATATATATATATATATATATATATATATATATATATATATATATATACACACACACACACACACACACACACACATATATATATATATATATATATATATATATATATATATATATATATGTATATGTGTACATGAGGGACTGCATGTTTGATTGTATGTGAGAAGTGAGTGTTTGCCTCGGAGGTCACAGTGGGGGACAGCCATTGAGGGCGTAGATTAGGGGTGTGTGTATGTGTGAGTGTGTCCGTGACTGCAATTGTGTGGGGAAGGGACTGTGTGTGTATGGGGGGGGCAGAGTTGGGGTGGCTGTCATACTTCCATACACCCCTAGACGTACAAGCAAAGCCTGCAACATTAGGTTGGGGAATACTAGCTACCAGAGATAATACTAGATTATTGTGCCTTAAGGTCACTTAGTGGCTGGGAAACCACTAGGCACTAGGGAGTAACTGTCTCATCTCTGCCTTAATGGAACTTAAACCTAACATTCATCGGGCAGTTCACTAAATACCAGGGATAATTCTGAAGATGTGGGTTGGGGGGAACATTAGCCACCAGAGATTACACTTGCATTTTCTGGATTAACAACACTTACACATAATGTATGTTAGTGGGGGGGGGGGTTTAGACACCAGTGATACTCTATAAAGCTTATCTTAAGTCATTTAATTAAAATAAAAAATAAAGTGCTGCTGGGAACGACTAGACACTAGAGATACTATAATTTGCATGCCTTAACGGCAATAAAATGATTCCAACTTTGTACCTCCCACCGTTGAGAACAGTCCTCTGTGCCACCACTACGCGACTGGAATGTAATGTAAAAATAAAAATTAAAAAAAAAAAAAAAAAAACTATAAAGGGGTAAAAAGGATTTAAGCCCTGGACCTTGCCACTGAGCAAAACATCATTAAGCTACTGTGCTAACTGATAGGTTCATGTAGTAAGGAGATTTTTTAACATAAAATGTGGATCTTGGGTATTATCCAATTCTTGCAACAGTTTATGAGTTAGAAGGGCTCCTATTATATAATCGCAGATGCAACCCTTTGAATGCATCTTGATTGAACTTGAAAGCATGAAACAACAAAATACTGAAACGGCATATAAGCGATTTCTTTCCTTGGGAAAGAAGTCGCTTGGCCGCCTCCATTACCTTGCCTTTTTTGGCACTGTAGTGTGATCTTGGAGTTGGTATATTTAAGTAGGGGGTGTGTGTGCGGAGCATAGCCCCCCCACTTTATGTAATGTTTTGAAGTTTTTATTTTTACTTATTTTTTTTTTGTGGAACAGCTATTTTTTCCCTGGGAAAAAAAATCTCTGTTCCGAGTGTTTGGGATTGTAAGCTTTCGCTTACATGGGGTCAATAAATCAGCGGTCTCTTTTTCAAGCATTCTCTGATTTAGTTAACAGCGATTCAGAGACATGCAAATTAGCCAATAATGAGGTCTTTCCTCATTGCAGCTAATGGTTCTCTGAATATGATAGTAACACATAGCTGAAACAGGGAGCTTTAACTACAGCCCTTATAATGAGTAGTGGGGTTTTATGAATCCCTGCTCAAGTGTATTAACTCATAGCAAAAATAAAAAAGCAAAAAAAAAAATAAATAAATAAAAAAGAAGTGCACTCAAGCAAGTCTGATGTGCAAATTGTTTAATAAAATATGAAATAAGTACTTTACACAGTAAATGAATCCACTGGCTCATTTTTAAATCCTTCACACAATCATGCAGCCTTATGTAAACAAGTTATATAGTCAATACTTCAAAGCATTCAGATTTTTACCAATCTCCCTTAAAATTATTTAAACCAGGCTATCAAAAGGCATTAAATCTAAGCTGCTACATTCAAGTTTGTCTAAAACAGCTAATAAATAACTTTATAGTCTCCTTACACTTTTGTTCAGTGCAAAAAATAAAAATCTTTTAAAGCCATTACACTGTATTTCCCCAAAGCATTTTTAACATCACCATTTTTCAATTTTGTGAAACAGTCTGTTCAAAGAATTAAGCTCAACAAAATGACTATGACGTGTGGTTTATAGGGCACCCAAGTGCTGTAACATGAAAAAAAATCATTAAAAACAAAACTCTTGGGAGAGGAGCATTTTGTATGATTTGGAATAAAAATGCTGTTTTTTCTACAGCATCTACAGCATGTTTGTTTTATTAGAAGCTGCCTAGTGAACATGACATTTCTGGTGAGATCTGACATTTATCTTATGTGTTTGCCATGAATAATGTTTATTTATACAGATTTGTAGTGGAGAAGATTACAGGCTGCTGTTCCATTATTCACTTTGTGGTTCTATACATTGATTTTCGGTTTGTCTGTTTACATTTCTTACCTAATCAGTGCTGTTCATGTGGGTCACTTTTATTTATAGGCATCATCTTTTCTGGCTTATTGTCCAGTCAAATTTCTTGTTCATTTGGATACATTTTATACAAGCAGTTTTTAATACTCCTAGGGAAACGGGTTGCAAATACAAATAAAATAGTCCTTATTTAACACATTTTTATGTTATACATGTTAGCACCCAAGCTATACAGTAGACTTAGTGCCTTATACACACATTGATAATGCACATCTGATGCTGCAGTGCTTTAATACCTATAATGAAGCTATAATGCAGTGCCTTATGTTGCACATATCACACTCAAACAGGTATATTAGCATCTATTCTGCAGACCTACAATGAGCTACACCACGTGAGAAAATGTATGACAAGTTCTTGAGTAGCACATTTTGCCTCACAAGAAAGTCCCATAATGCATGTGTTGTGCAAAGATCAGTTTTAGTCTTCTTGGTTTCATTTGGCTGCATTTTGTGGGATGTTGGGGTATATACCATTAAATGTTACAGACCTCACAAATAAGAAATGCATATTACATGGTGAATTTCGTTTGGGAGGGCAGTCACAGTAAACACCTCATGGAGGCTGGGAATACATCCACAGTGTTTGAAACGTTAGGGAGCATTTTGATGGACATCATACCTTTCAAATGTACATATTTGTAGAATGTGCAGATTTTTGCCTCATATTTTTTCCCTGTTTCTTATAAAATTGTGTTTTTCTATCAAATCACTAGGAAATCATTGAGGAGCGAAGTCAGAAAATAATGACAGACATTTAAAATTCAGACTATATACCCTTCAGAAAATCCATACTAGGTGTGAAAATCCATACTAATGCAAAATGTGTTATTCTATCAACTTTGTAAGTTTGTAAGAGCAATATTTAAAAATTGCCCCTATTTTTTAGCCTTTGTCCCCCATGTTTTTGGGCTTTGTTCAGATTTTTTGCTCTAAGAGGATGAGAGGTATGATGGACATTGCAAGACTTACAGGGCAACAGTTGTGAAGCCCTGATGAAAATAGCACTAACAGTAGCTATCCCCAGTTCAGTTAGTAATGGGAAAAGCAGTAATAGCAAATTCTTGACCTCAACTACTTTAATGATTCTAGTGACTCAAGACAAGGTGATACATGCTAGAAAGAAGTACAAAAAAGGGTAAATGGCATGCTATGAGATGCATTCAAGAATATTTAGAATTGTGGAAAGGAGTGAGAATCTAGTATCCTGCCAAGGCTCAGGACAGGCAACTCTTAGCTGCAGAAACTGGTTGAGTTGCAAGATCTTATGTGGTTGAAAACTGACTAGGTCTCTTTAAGGCAAGAGTGCCTAGTCAAAAGAGTAAGATACAACCTGGGGCACAGAGGTACAAAAATGTACCACAACCATGTGTATAAGTCATCATATATGAAGAAAATACTTTCATTGTATCTTCATCAGTATGTGTGCAACCCTCAGATCAGTTGATGATACCAAAAACTGAAAACTGCATTTATTAAAATGCATACCAAATGTGAATAAAGAGCTGATTTGATATAAAAAACCCTTGGTATGCTTTGAATAGATTTAAAGATTATTTAAACATGATACATTCATACAGTAATACATGATACCTCATAAAATATTGATAAAGTGTTGCATTCTAAAACTAAAAAGAGGGTTATAGTGTACTGGAAAATATGCCTTTAAATAATAGAGAGATCACAGACAAAAAATGAGTGCCACAGAGCACACCACTTTCTAAAGGCAGTCACAGTAAAGACCTCATGGATGTTGCTGGCATATCCACAGTGTCACAGTGTTCCTTGAACATCTTGATAGATATAATAAATGTTATACAACTGAGACCCGAAGGAAAGTGTTACTAAAGTGTATGCCTGAGTATAGTTTTTCACATGAGAAATGCTTAATGTCCTGTCTAAATGCACATGATTTTAGAAAGTATGTCACACAGCTGCTTAAAGCACTATGCATTTTAATTGTGCACAGGGCTTAGTTCTAAAAATACATGACTTAAATAATAAGCCATTCTCTCCAACTGAGAGTAAGATCACCTAATGATGTCTTCATCTAGATGGCTGATTTACATACCCCATCTCAGAAATGCTAAAATGATATGCTCAACAGTATGACTGCAATTAATGGGATTTTACTTGTATTACAGATTGCTTATCTGTCAGTTTTCCACCACATATTTATTTTTGTTTCTGTGCAAAAATTGAGAAATACTATGCACCATGTTTACTAATACTTACTGCTTATTATTTTATTCTCAACAGAATATTTTTACTGAGAAAAATACATTCCCATTCCCTGGTGTAACACATCCAATGAAGCCTTGATGAATATGAATCAGCAGCATCAGAGAAGGATGTGACAGATGAACTGAAGTTTTCTAACTTTGTTGTCTGACTAAGCGTATGGAGAAGTCATTTTCATTTAATTTGTATAGATCTCAGATGTTTATGTTTTGAAAATGCCAAATGTGGAATTCTGCATTTGGAATCTAAGAAACATACATATTCCATATTTAAAAATCTCTCTCCATTTTCCTATCAATGAATATACAACAGGTGTATATTTTTATATGTCTTTGTGACTCTGCCCCTCAGTAAACATATTAATGCCTTTTCCACAAAAGGTGGATATAGTTGGCAAATTATGTTTTTTACAATTCTGATAACAGGCAGATGAGATCTAGCTAAATCCGGCTACTGTGTAATCATTGAAGAGAATACTTCAGAAACAAATCTTCATATGCCATCAAAAAAAAAAAGTTAACTGCTGTGCTTTTGGGACACACAATATACCAAAGAGGATTTCTTTCTATCTACATCTCTAGGTAAGCTATATTAACTACATAGGCATACATATGTAGATGTTTAAACACACACACACACACACACACACACACACACACACACACACACACACACACACACACACACACACACACACACACACATGTTCATTTGGCAATTTATATTGAATTAGGAAAATTACTTAGATTACTTTTGCATTTAATGCATCCTTGCATTGTTCTATGACATTTGCTTATCTGGTTACAGAATTAAAAAGTGACCTAAGTGTTTTGAGATTTTGATGTTTGTCAGTGGGTGTATATTTTTATGCTGGCTTCCACTCCTTACAGTTATACAGTAGACAGAGTCGATTATCCGAACGTTGATTATCAGAAATGTCAGTTATCAGGACCACCCTTCCAAAGTTTCTGGGTAGGAAAAATCATAAAGTCTGAATATGTAAACTTTATATGTATTTGCTTGAGCATGTTTTTTGAGCTTGTAGCCAGCTTGTATGTGAAAAATATTCTTTGTTGTCCATTGGAATCAGTGAATGGTTGAAAAGCGTAGTCCAACATGCAGAAAAAAACAAGATTTTAGAAGTTTTTTTATCCAGTTCAATTATATGTTTGATTATCCGAACTACCCTAGGTCACAATTAATTTGACTCTCTACTGTATTTTCATTGTTTTGCACCTGGCATGAGGTAAGCTGTCAATGAACTGAAAGTGATTCTGGTTTATTTATTTACCATTTGTTGACCAGGGTAAGAGCAGTGATCCAGGTGGACCTTTTCCAGGCTCAACCAAGGAAAAGTGATTACAGAGTAAGAGTAGACAAACATGTAATTTACAGTATAGATGAAGAGTACACAACAATGTTAAGCATGCAAAAACATTATAACAAAGTTGTAGAAGTCCATTTAGCATTGAGGAGTCTAATACAATATCTAGAATGTGAAAACATTATAACAATAAGCAGAAGCCTGTCTAATAAACTAAGAAGATATCTAATATTAGGGTATATACAATTCTATTTACAGAGTTATTGTGGGTTAATTAAGACTACAGTGACAGACCGATACAGTGGATGACAGAGAATAGGTAGAACAGTCCGTAAAGTACAACAGAGGGAAGTGAGTGCTGCGAGGTTGGTGAAGTGGTAGAGTGGGAAAGGGAGATAATATGGAATATTGTGCAGGTAGAGAAACAGTACAGAGAAAAAGGGGTTAATCTAAAATGGATGTCTTAGCATTAGGTTATAAGCTCAACGTATGGAGAGAGGACAGAATGAGTGTGACAGAGTTTATAGAGTTAGGTAATGCCTTGTGATGAAAAGCACTTAGAAGCAGCTCTTGTCTGTGTAAAAAAATAATTGAGCTGATGTCTAAAACAGGGGAGCAAGGTAACATCTTTTACTTTAGTAGGGAGTGATTCCCGTGTGTGAGGTGCCATTAGTAGGAAGCTGTGGCTTTTGGACTTGAGTTTTGTGATTGGGGTGCAGTGGGAGACAGATTGTGAACTAAGGTTGCAGGATGTGGATCACTGAGAGAACATCTGGAGTAGAAAACAAAGGAGTCTTGGTATAAGAGTCTGTGGATTAGACAGGCTAGGAGTTGTGTGTAGCTGTTATTTTGGTAAGCTATTTTGCTTTAATTAAGGCTGAGCAGTGATGTTATCTTATTTTTCTCTATGTGAGAGAAAAAAAGAAAAAAAAAACAAAAGTCCATTCTCTAATCTAGTGCTTGAGTACACTAGCCAGATTTTAAAGCCCTTCATTTCTGCTTTTTGCCCTTGCCTTTATTGAGAAAAAAATGGATCTGCCGATCATGCCCCCTGATGCCTTGCACTTGGGGTGGCTGCCCCCTTTTCCCTACCCTAGCTCTCCTTCTTAGGTGAGAAAACTGATCCTTGGTGTACTTCTTTTGCAAGAAAGCATAGAAAGTTGATAACATTCCCTGTTTGTGATTTGAAATATCTGTCTGTCAGGCAACTGTGGAACCAGGGAAGGCAGTATTTGCTTATACCTGATCTAAGAAGGGAGTTAAGGAGTAATGAATGGTCTACCAGATCAAAGGCTTTGGTGAAGTTTACAAAGTTTGTATCAGTAAAGTAACCTTTGCCCATGCTGCTTAGGATATCATCAGTTACTGTGTAAAGATCAATCATGGTGCTTCTATTGGACCAAAAATCCATGTTAGTGTTGGGACAGCATGTCAGTTTAGTGTAGACAAGTTTTTTCCAGGATTTCTCCAGAGTTGGAAGGATAGAGAATGGCCTGAAGTCTTTTACATCTTTTTGGTTAGGGAATTTTGGTGGTGGTTTAACAAAATGTGTCTTCCATATAAATTTTGTCTAATTTTATATGGAACCTGTCTTCCATATTTATATCCAAAACTCTCAGATTCGAGTATTTATTTAAACTCAGGACATTTGCTCCTAATTTAGTGAAGGAATAGATGAATTCAGTGAAATGGCACAATATAAACTAAACCTAGGCCAAGCCACTATAACAGCTATCAGACGTTTATGACACTGACTAAATGTTGGGGAAGGAATTCACAGCCAGCCATATAAAACTCGTTTGTTCTCTGTATTTTATTTGTACCCCTGTGTCTGCCATCTATCAAGCCTCTGTTTTAGTTGCCTGTTTGTTAACCACTGAGGTGTCTCTAATGTCCATTTGCTCACCTCTGGGGTGAGAGAAACTGAAACCCATTTGTTCGGTGATCAGTAGAGAACTATCCAAGGCATAGCTGTTACTCTAGAAGCAGAAGGGGAGTTTCCATACCTTCCCATCACCTCTTACTAGTGGGGACATGAACACCAACATCACTGATGGAGTCACCTATACATCTACAGGATACATGCACCCTACAAAGGCCACCCTCACTCACTTGAGTGGTCACACTCATAACCCTCCTCTACCAGTGGCCTACTTTGGGCAATGATCGATTGCCTCTACATAGAGTGACATGTCCAATGGCTTGAAGCCACCAAATCCATCCCCCCTAAGGTGAGCAATTCAACAAAAGGACATGCTTCACCTAGCCCTCCAGCCCAGCTCTTCCAGTACCCAAGCTAATAATCAGACTCATGTTAGTCTCTAACCATCTGTGCCACAGAAGCAGGTAGTCATATAAAATATTGCACTATCAAATGCTATAAGATGATAATAATTTTATTAACTTAAATTTAGCACCATTTATAGACAGACTCAAGAGCCTTGGATAGATGGAACAAATTAATGTACTAGCTAGATGCTCTGTTATAAAAATGAAATGTTATCCCCATGTTTTATTTTTGAACAATTTATACAAAACTATAAGTCTTAAAAGTTTCCAGTTTATTCACAAAATTATAACCTTTTTATGGAAAATAAATACCTCAGAGTAAATCTAACTAAATGACAGTTTGTAAATCAAAAGGACTTGAAATGTCTTAACTTTAGGCAATATTGTTTGGTTAGCAACAGCTGAAGAGAACTGGACTGTTCAAAGGATTTTTATATTATTAACATGCATCTGAAAGCTAACTGAAATTGTAAATGTTTACTTTTGTTGATATTACTCTCTTTGGATTCATGTCTTATTCTTAGCACACTATTGCACCTTAATGAAGACATTGATATACTGAAGAAAGACTTCAGTCTTTTCAAGGAATTATTTCTTGTTAACTTTCTTTTAATAACTCTAGCATCATTTTAAACAAGGGTATGTTAAAACCTTCATCATTTAAATTGTTTCCTTAACTGTAACACATTTGATTTTTAATAAATTAGCTTCCAGCTTGCGGATCACTGACAAATGGGGCTTGAAACTCAATGTGTTCATGTTACTTAATCTCATTGTAGTGGAGTAACTGAGCTTTTTCTCCATCATCTATTTAGATCAAAACAAGATCCATTTGTGGCTTAACTCATGTCACCAGATACACATCACCTTGTAACTAGATAACAGTATCACAAGCAACTCTGCTTACTCAGTAACGCATTTCTATAGCTATTGGCTAACCTCAATAAACAAAGAGCATATTCACTATTGTTTCATAGTTTCATAGTTTCATAGTTTCATAGTATAGTACTAGGCTATCTGCCCTGGGGCATTTGTAAGCCTAGCCATAGTGATGTGGCTTTTGCCACCCCATGAAATGGTACAAAAATGTACAGAATAAATCTAGAATACTGTGCCTCTGTCTAGTAGTGACACAGATGTGACCCCTGGGGTAAACTTACGATCTCTCATCCACTCATCAAGATTTCTCTTGAAGAGAGTCAGTGAGGGGCTCTGCCTAATACGAACTGGGATCCTGTTCCAAAGCATGGGAAGCCTCTGGGTTATGAATCTATCCCTCCAGCATGTCCTATTCATACTTGTGCCGAGGTTTAAGTCTTTAGCTCTCGTGGTCCTGATGGATTTGGATTTTTTGAGGTGGAGCATGTCCATCAGATCCTGATTGGACATGGCCTTGTACGTCAGGCAGAGATCACCTCTGAGCAGGCGGTATGCTACTGAATAGAGCTGAAGTTTCTTTAGTCTGGCAGAATAAGACATATGTTGGAGACCCTTGATCCTTTTGGTGAGGTACTTTTGTGGTCTCTCCAGCTGTTGCAAATGCCAGGTGAGGTACATATGGGGCATTGTACTCAATCATGGGTCTGATGAAGGAGGAATATAGGGGTACAATGACATCCTTGGATCTGGATGTGAATCCCTTCATGATAAGGTGTGCAAGGTAGAATGTTTTTCTAACCACTTTGGCAACGTGGGTGTCAAATGAGAGGTCGCTGTCTACTTGGGTCCCTAGGTCTCTGATTACTTTTTCCATACTCAGTGGGTTGCTGTCTATGTGATAATTTGTGGGTACTTTGTTTTTTCCAAAAGGGATGACTATGCATTTTTTGGCATTTAGTTTAAGGCCGTGGCTACGGCACCAGTTGTCCATTTCAGTGAGGCCTTTTTGTAGGATGTGTGTGTCTGCTGGTGTATCGACTATGGCGCCTAGTTTGCAGTCATCTGCGAACTTTGTCAGCCACAGCCCTCCCATGTTTGCTTTAACATCTGAGAAATAAATGCCGAACAAGAGGGGTCCCAGGACAGATCCCTGTGGGACACCACTTGTGACTGGCTTTGAGTCTGACATTGCTCCAGCGATTTTAACTTTATGGGTTCTGTCCTTTAGCCAGTTTGCAACCCATCTAGTGACATAAGGGTTTACTTTTAAGCTGTTTAGCTTATCTATGATGCCTGAGTGGGGTATTGTGTCGAAGGCCTTAGCCAAGTCCAGGTATGCTGTATGGACTGCTTTGCCCTCATCAATGGCTCTAGTGACTGTTTCGAAAAAGTCAATCAGGTTTAAAAGGCAGGATCTGCCCTTTACAAAGCCGAACTGGGTGGGGTCAAGTGTCTGTAGGTCCCCTATGTCTCTGTTTATGAGTTCCATAATGATTCTTTCCATAGCTTTGCAGACCAGGCTAGTTAAGCTTATGGGGCGGTAGTTTCCAGGGTCTGTAGAGGCACCCCCCCCTTGTGGAGTGGGACCACTGTTGCTGTGCGCCAGTGTTCAGGTACATATCCTGAAGTAAGGCTAAGGTTAAATAGCATTTTTATGTGTGGGTTTAGCTCCTCTTGGAGTTCACGTAACATGCACCCCGGGATACCATCAGGTCCCATTGATGCTGTGTTTTTTGCTTTGTTTAGGGCGGTTCTCACTTGGACATCTGAGATGACAGGGATATTACATTCAGCTGGGATAAGTATTTCTTCTTTTGGGGGTGAAGGAGGGGAGAAATTTGCACTGAACCTGTCAGCCAGAATGTTGGCAATATCTGTGGGTTCAGTGTATTTTTTGTTGTTGTGAACCAACTCTGAGCATATCTGAGGGTTTCCACCCAGGTTTCTAACATAGCAGAAGAAGGCTTTGTGGTTATCTTTAGTGTCCTTAGCGATTTTTCTCTCAAAGTTTGCCATGGATGTTTTTATGAGAGAACGTAGTTTTCTGCTAATGTTGATCAGAGATGTCTTCCCTTCATGGGATTTCGCTCTGACGTGCAGTAGCTTCCTTCTTTTGTTATACAATTTGTTTATGGCTGAGGTCCACCAGACAGGATGATTACATTTGGTGGAGAGGGACTTGGATTTGTTTGGGATTGCATGATCCATGCATTCTTGGAGATGTCCATAGAAAGCATTTGTGAAGGATTCGGCATTGTGGGATGTGGTATCCACTGGCACAGTGGGCTTAAAGGATACCATCTCAGTCTTAAGAAGAGTGAAGTCTGCTTTTGAGAAGTTTTTCACTGTGGTCTTTTGTGCTGGGGGTGGAGGTGGGATATGTATATCCAGGGTGATTAGTTTGTGGTCAGATCTCACTAGTGAGGGGTATACTTCCAGTGTGGAGCATTTTGTCCCCATGTTTGTGATGATCAGGTCTAGTATATTATCTCCCCTAGTGGGAGAAGTGACTAGTTGTTCCAGTGCATTTGAATTTATGAAGTCCAGGAACCTTTGGGCTAGGATATTAGGGCTAGAATAATGTACCCAATCTATGTTTGGGTAGTTGAAGTCTCCCAGTATGATGGTATTTTGTGATACATTCATATCCTCCAATGTCTTCAGGAAGGCTGAGTGGGGTTCTTGAGATTGGGAGGGTGGTCTGTAACATGCTACCAGTTGTATAGCAGTTTTGCCTATGGTTAGTTGCACCTATATGGTCTCTGATGCTTCATGTGTTGCTACTAACCTGGAGGTGTGGGTGTCCTTTATGAATGTGGACACTCCCCCTCCCTTTGTGGTTCGGCCCGGGTTTTGGGGCTGAAAAGCATGATACGAGGTATAGCCTGGTAGTGCTGGGGTGCTCTCAGGAGCCTTGAACCAGGTTTCAGTTACTGCACAGACGTCGATGTTCTCCATGCTAAGGAGTGCATCAAGTGCCTGCATCTTGAGATTTAGACTTCTGGCGTTGAGCAGCATTACCCTTAGTTTTTTTCCATTTTTGTTTTCTAAGGAGGTGGGTTTGTCTTTTGAGCCTTGCCTAAAAAAGGCACTATGGAGGTGGCAAGAGCCTTAGCCAATATCCGGAAGCCCAGTGATGACAGGTGTAAGCCATCCCTTGTGAAGCAGCGTGGCTTGTCCAACATATCATCCCAGGCAGACAGACATTGGATCCCCTTAGAATGACACCAGTACTTGAGCCAATTGTTAAATCTGATCATCTTGTCTTTGTATTGTGGTATCATTCTTGGTGAGGGCAAGATGCTGCTCAGGGTCAGGGTCATACCAGCCTGGGCTACATAATTGGAGAGCTCCTCTATGTCTCTTTTCATGTAGTCCAGGGAGGTACGTCTCAGGTCATTCACACCAGCATGGACAATGACAGAGTCATATTTGTACTTGCTTTGGAGTGACCTGAGTGCGTGTGTTATGTGGCGGATCCTAGCTCCCGATAGACAGCTCACAGTCACCTTCTCCTTGTTCAGCCTGGTCAGTGGGACATGAGTGTGTCTGACTATGGAGTCACCTATTACTAGTGTATCGGGCAAGGTGTTTGGCCTTAAGGGCTGTGACTGGTCGACACACTGATTTATTGCAGTATGTGTTGCATGTGTTTTGTTTTGAGGTGGTGGATTTTTGGATGCCTGCTTTAGGAGCCTCTGTTGTTTTGGTAAGTTTTTTATTATAGCCTCCGAGTATGTCTTTGTGTTTTTATGTGTTTGGTTTGCAGTTGTGTTAGGTCTATGTGGGACTGGGATTGTTGTGTGTGTGGTTGCCATCTCCTCCTGTCTGGTCATGCCAGCCCTGAGTTGAGAGAGTTCAGCCTCCAGTTTGGCTATATAGTTGCATCTCTCACATGTATTTGTGTTTGTTGGGAGGAGGAGAGGGTTGTCTGTGTACATTAGACAATTGTTGCATTGTCTCAAGATACCCAGATTGACCAGCTGAACTGGAGATGACGCTAGTAATCTACCACTCGATATGCTAGAACAGTATAAGGGAGTGGTATACCTTTAAGGGAAGTGGATATTCACAGGGGTGGTAAGTAGATGTAGTGCTTTACTTAGTACGAGAGTGCTTACTTAGTAGAGAAGTACTGAGAACAAGTGCTAGGCTTATACTACAGTGAGTAGTCTGGTTATACTAAGAGTAGAGCTTCCTTAAGGGAAAATTTGAAGAGCAGACTTGGCAGAACCAGAAAAAGTTTAACCTTGTTTAACCAGTGCTGCGCTATGCGCACAACTGCGCAAAGCCGTGCAAATGCGGATTTTAAACAGTGAACTACAAAAGAGCTAGAAATGGTCCCAAACAACCAATTACTACAGCTTCTTGTGCTGAGGTCACTTCCCCCAAGGACAGGTAGGCTGCTCAAGGCTCCCCACTCCCACTGGCGAGCAAAGAAACTTCCTTCTATCCAAGTAAGGTAATGGACAACACAGGAACTACACCACAGCCCAGAATACAGCAATGCCTGTAAACTGGTCTAAACTAGTCGAGGAAGGCGGGAAAAACAAGGAATATTTTTGTTTTTGGTAGAAACACACAGAAAATGCAGAAACAGTGATAAATTAGTTACACAGGCTAGCACACTTTAGTGGGCAGCCTCCACAGTTAAATTAAACAAACAAACAAGCAAACTTTCGATCAAATTTGACTAAAATGTAACTTTAAGTGCAGATTTTAAAATAATGCAGCAATCAGTTAAAAACAGTTCAGGCTAGTTCAAGGTAAGCTACAGAAGCTATTTCAAGTGAAAAAAAAGCAAAGATACTTAAATCCAGAAGGTAGTCGCTTTTCTGAGTTCCCTGCTGCTAGGACCACTCTGTAAACCCACGTGGAGCTTGTCTGAGCAGTATAGCCAGAAAAAAATGCCCAGAGGCGGATTTTAAACAGTGAACTACAAATGAGCTAGAAATGGTCCCAAACAACCAATTACTACAGCTTCTTGTGCCGAGGTCACTTCCCCCAAGGATAGGTAGGCTGCTCAAGGCTCCCCACTCCCACTGGTGAGCAAAGAAACTTCCTTCTATCCACGTAAGGTAATGGACAACACAGGAACTACACCACAGCCCAGAATACAGCAATGTTGACATTTTCTTTGGTATACACATCACTGGCCAAAGTACTTTATACCCTCTTTGAACATAGTGTGGTGGTTGCCACTGGTATGAGGCTAAAATCGGCATGGGACAGGCATGAAGTGATGAGTTAAAGTGTAACTGCTGTATAGTTTGAAGTGCATTTGCTGCTAGTGTTAGAAAACCTACCTGTATTGTACTTCATTGTAAAACCGATTGCAGGAAAATATGGTGCCTTGGATGAAAATGTCTGAAGTTGTTCCAGGTGTAAGCCTGCATCTATTAGAGAAACATTTTGGAAGGATGGATCAGAAGATTCTAGAGTGTACCTGTAAAACAGAGGCCAAAGTATCAGATTTGAGGTGGATTCTGCACAGAGAGATTGGAACACCAGTAAAAGATTTACTTTACAAATGCTATAAAAAGGCTTGAAGTAGAGATTGTTTGTTAGTGACTTTTAAATTCTATTTTATTGACTGAATCAACATTCTGTGTTACAACTGTCAGCATCAGAGTTTTGTGTAATAATTGGTGATGGCAGAGAAAGTAGCTGCTTATTGAAATCACAGGAGTGGTTTTTATGTTACCTTTTATTGTTGAAGTCAGCTTGAAGTTTTACATTTTGGATAAAAAGCACTTGTTTTTATTAAAAAAAAACTATACATGTTTACTGTCTAAATTTCACACTGGTGGATAGAATGGGCAATTGAGAGTTTGACTCACAACTTTACTGATGCTCCAGTTCTACCTGTCATTGCCAAGTGTAGTTGCAGCAGTTCCCCACAATGAATAGTGATTTTTTTTCCCTTTACCTTTACTGCTGTAGTAAACATTTTTGGATTGTCCTGAGGTCTAGAGAATTTACAATCAAAGGTCACCATCCAGTGGGGACTCCAGCATCTCCAATCCAACCTGGCCATATACACGAAGAATTCATCAGGAGAAACATAAATTCCAACATAGAACTGTCAAGAGTCCAAGCATTCCCTTCAACTAAATAATTCTATTTCTAAAAACAAAATAAATCCAGTTTCAAATTCTCCTTCTCCAAAAAAGAGACTGATTCCAGATCATTCCTTTTATAGGCTTTACTGAGACAATTGCTTTCACCCTTGTAGACTTCTTCAGATCCAGTTCTTACATCTGGATTGGATATGAAGAAGTCTATTTTGTTTTTAGAAATAAAATTATTTAATTGAAGGGAATACTTGGACTCTTGACAATCCTATGGAGGTTTGAAGTTCTTGTCAAATTCATTAATATTAAGAGGCCAGTGGTCTATCCAATGACTACCATGAAGTGGCTATTACAGACAACAGTGACTTTTGCTGCTGCTGAGGGTGTGGTAGTAGTAACCAAGCCAATGACTCATATATAAGCTGCTGAAGTCCTTAGTCAAGGAGGAAGACCTGGAAGCTTATTTGGTTAATTTTGAAAGCATACCCAACCAGGAAAGATGGGGTCAGGCTAACTGGGCTGAAATACTTGCAACTCAGCTCATAGGGGAGCCCCTTGTTTTTCTTTTATGTCCATGCCAAGCTTGGACTGTAATGATTTTGAAAAGGTACAAAAGTGTTAACTTGCCAGAATGGGAGAAATAATTGAGATTCAAGGTTTTAGTTTCTATGACTGGACAACTAAAATACATGTAGTAAAAGTATGGCTAGACCCTAAGGGACTTAATAGTAAGGATTCTACGATGGAAAATACTGCCATAGAGAGATTCAAATGAACTTTGTTGTTAATTAATAAGAACTGGATGTGCCAATGCATCCCCCAGGATGCCAAAAGCTTTGCCATGTTATTAGAAAGTCTTATATGTTATGAAAATGTGTTTAAAGATGTGTCACATAAAATGTAACAGAGAAAGTAGTAACACAACAAAAGGGGCCTTTTTAACGTCTTACATTTCAAAAGTAGTAAAAGAGGACAATATTACCAGATATTGTAATGACGGTGGTAAATATAATGTAGCTGTGCAAACCGCCAGTGAACAAACAGATCATGGGGAAGCCACCTAATGAGATAAAGTTCTAAGCCAGTTGAAACAACAAAACTCTGTTACTGTGCCAATTCTTGACAGATATCCCATTATGGCAGATATAAAGGAGTAAAAGAGTTGCAAGGATTAATAGATTCTGACAGTATGATTGCTCTCATAAAGAGATAATATATTTGTCAAAAGACAACTTGGTCTCAAACATCTTTAGAGATTATTTGCATACACAGGGAGAGAAGGCATTACTCTATTGCTGAGGTTGAAATTCAAACATGTTTTGGGAAAGTATTGCACCCAGTAACCTGGGTATCCTACCTTACTGAAGACCTGATAATAGACAATGATTTCACATTTTTAAGGCCTTACGGAGGCAGTGGGAAACTCAGAACACCATTGAACAACAGACTTTCCAACTTGAACAGACTGTACACTTGATATTGTGAATGCAAGAAGAATATGCATTAAGACTGATGAGCTGCTCATAATATCTGTTGGAATACAGATCATGTCTGGATCATGGTGTCAGTCTGAATTTTCTTCATGCAGTGTCATATAAATTACTTTTTGTTGTAAATGAATGATATTATGTAATAAAGGGCAATACAAAATACATTATTTTATTCATATTTCCCAGTGTTGTAGTCACTGCTGCTACATTACTTCTAACATACAACTTTATATAGTTTAATGTTCTTTAGTACCTGTATTTATATTTGACCCAGGCAGCTATACATCCAGAGGAAATAAATAAAAAATATCATGTAACCCATTAATTCTGTGAATCAAAAGTTTCTCAAGTTTAGAAAGACTTGAAGAAAATTCAGTGGTCAGTATATTATATTTAATTTGTCCATTAATGGATAATTGAAATGGTAAGAAGAAGTTTAAATTAATAGATAGAATGGGGGCTGGGCAGCTGTATTCAGCATCATGTGACTTGTGTCCATGTTTCTGACACTTGAACTATGAACTTTAACTATATCTCAAGTGGGAGGTGTATGCCTAAGGTGACAAGCATGAAGAAGGACACAAATTACTACATTATATTAAAAATTATATTAAACTTAAAAGCAGCATAACTTATCCTATGGACTGGCAAAAAACAGGTTAACACATGAATGGGTATGTTCCCTTGAATGAGTTTCCGTATATGAAATAAATATTTCAGTATATAACTCTGGCCTGAAGACATTTTGCCAGCAACCAAGACCATTGTTCTTCTATTCATTAAAACAGTATAGTTATATATTGCTTTGCATGGTCTGAACTGAAGGATTAAAATACTGACCTTTCAAGATTTCTGTGCTCTTATGTGCTGATGTGGACATGCTCAGTCATGTGAGTAGATACCATCATGCCTGACTGGCAGAAAAGAACAACTGTCTTAGTGAAGTTGCAGGTAGGAAAGCATCCCTGCAGTTGTGTGAAAAATGTTAATGTGGTATATACTAATTCTTAAGTAAAATGGGCTGTACGTGATTATTAAATTAACTATATTGAATATTGCATTTAAACTAATTGTGGAAAACATCTGGAGTTTTAATTTTTAATACCTGTGAATTTTCTCTGCAGAGTTCAAATTTGTTTTTGTTGTTTTCTTAAATGATGTTACGGAAACCAACCTGTAAACAAAGACCAAACCACTAATTAAATTTTAAGTACTTCAGTTAACAGACCTGAAAGAGAGAGTATGCAACATATTCTGGACTTGCACTCAATCATGTAATAGATAACAGCATATTGCTTTGAAATGAGGAATTTTGAAGTAAATCAGAAGCTTGAAAGAGAATCCTAAGAGAAAAAGTGAACGATAAGGTGCTTGAAGAAGACACATTTTGTAATCTAAGCAATGCAGACAGATGTAGATATAAATGTAAAGATTTAAACATGCAACATGAGTGTATTAAATTGTCTAAGTTTCTGTCATATATATGCTCTGTAAGGGAAATTAAAATTATATATGCATGGATTGAGCGTTTTCATCTTGTGTAATCATATGTCTATAGGTTTGAGTGTTCTTTTCAATTTAATGTTAGGTAAGAGCAGTATTTTGCACTGATCCCTTACAGTGCTTGGTTCCCAGTTCAGGTCCTTATGTGTGGAGTCTGCAGGCCCTCCCTGTGTCCTTGTGGCATTTTCAACATTTCATTGCCTTCCACATTCCAGGCACATGTTGACAGATGACAGGTGCCTGTAGGTATATATGTGGTATGCATGTTTTTGTGTTCTTTGATGAGCTGGCATCCTATCCAGCAATGATTTAATTTCCATACATACCTCTCAGCATCTGGACAAACCTCAAAAATAATTGGGGTTCAAAGATATGAAAACAGGGACATATTTTAATTATTGCTCTTATAAACTTAGAAAGTTGCTAGAATAATAGGTTTTCCATTAATATACATTTTCTGAGGGATATGAAGTGTGTAACTTAAATGTCTTTCATTATCTAGTGACTTCAATCCTCAACGGGTTGTCAGCAATCACAAATATTATGAAAAACAAAAAATAAGATGCAGAGATCTGGATATTCTGTTAAAATCTGGAGAGTTGAGAGGTATGTTTCCATGCCTTACTGCTGTTGCTTGCTAGAATACACTCTGGTTTCCCTGTTGTCCTGAACAGGATAAATCAGCAAAAATTAATGAATATCTCTAAACATGCAAATGTGTTTTCTACCTGGAAGGCAAAACAAAACTCTGAGTGTGTGTGTCTCTTGTGGATGTCAACTGCTTCACAAGTAAGCTAAGATGTTTTGGTGGAGTATTGTACAGATAACATGATTGTTAAAAATTATAAATGAGTGTGATATCACAGTGTTGTGGTATGAAAATGCCCACAATAGAAAACTCAGATTTCATATTTTAAATGTAGAATGCTGACAAAATAAACTTTCAAATAATCCCTGTTACTATAGATGTATCTGTGATGTTTTCTCTCTCTCTTTCTGGGCCACTTATCAAGGAGCCTGAATCCTCACCACTGACACTAGAGAGGGACAGTCACTTGGAACAAAAATAGATACACACAGTATTTGCAGATGCAGTTGTCTGCATCAAGCACAATTTCCCTTAAGAGCACACAGGAAACACACTCAGTCTGGAGTCTAGGTTTCTCTCTCTCTCCCCTTCTGCCCACACTATAAGGTAGTTACTGCCACCAGATACTCCAAAGCCAGCTACTCTAAGGGTCTTACAAGGGTACCCAATTATACTGAGCAAAATTGATATTAATACCAATGGCAGTATTTGACCAATGAAGTAAGGCTTTCGGAAGTGGCTACAGAGTCACCAAATATATATAAATACTCTCAAAGTTAAAATATTCTCTAAAGGACCAGCCACAATGAAAACTTTAAATATATTTAATATTAAATAATAAAAGAACATGAAAATACTAAATATCTATTTACAATAAACATCAGAGTTTCAATCACAGGGAATGTTAAAATAACACAGATGAATAGATTCACACAGATACAGAAAAACAGTACTTAACTAATCTCACTATATTTTCCTGACTGATCTATAGAATTGCTATTGCCTGGTCACTAGGTGAGGGGTCCTTCTTTGTTAAAGCTTTGTATACTGTGAAACTTGTTGTAGTCAATTGAGTTGTTATTCAAAATGTTTTGTATAAATCACCATGGAACTTTTCTCCTGGGCCTCCACTGAAAATGGGTACTTTTTGGCCCAGTGGAGTAAACAAATGCAAATAAATAAAATAAATAAAAATAAACTGTGAGGTTCCAAAAACAGACTTCATCTGGTAATTAAAGATCATTTTTATCCTTGATTACAGAATGACATCACATACATCTGGTCATCTGACTTCTGGTTCCCATGCTACTCCCATTGCTAGAAACTGAACCAGAATTTAGCACATATGTGTCACCATACACACAGATAGATATTTCCTGAGATGTGTTATAGCATCTGGAAGCTATAAAACCATAAAACACTTCCACTCTTCCTACAGGAGCTAATAAACCATTCTCAGGCACAGACATTTAGTCTATGGTTACAGTCAGAACTGTAAGATACAATCTTTATGGCCTAAACCAGGTAATTTAATTTCTTACTATTTTTTCAAAGTTAGCTGGACTGAGATTAATCCATTCTCTTCCAGTATCCTCTGTTAACATATATACATTTCCTCATTTATAATACAGTCAGGAACTATTTTTAACACAATCAGCTTTACAAATACATTTTTCAAAACAAGTATCTGTATAAACCAGTTTGATAACAAATGACATATAATTCTTTACAAAATTCCAACTATCTATGTTGGCATATGTTATACATACACTGCCTTACTTCTCCTGGCATAGCAGACAATACTTCACATCATCACATTATCTATAAAATAAAATGATGGTCTTCAAGAATTGCTAAGAAGATTAACCATGTAGTAAATTATGTGTATTTGATGGGAAAATAATTGAGCATGAGATAGATAAGAGCTGCTTCATAGTTTTGGCTTTTTTTGTACACCGTGCTTCTGTTCTGAACAACATCTAAAAATGCTGCTACCTCTGATTAGAATCAGTATAATCAATATAATGTTTATACACCCTCCCTTTTTCCTGATTTACTGCCTATAATTCACAAAATCCAGATAACTGATTCTGAATTTAAATGCGTTTAAAGAAATGACGTTAACTATGAATTTATGTAGTAAGAGCTATGCTCTACAACCACATTGAAACATTACATAAAAATATAGATAAAATATGCAACAATTTGTAAAATAGCATATGTTCTAATTGGAATTATTTAGCCTCCCTTACTTAAAAATGTACTATTTTAAATTGTCACATTCTATGTATCACTACATTATTCTCATTTTTACAAAATATTTTTTCTGTGCTTCTAATTTTGTGTCTGCTTATTCAAAGAAGTGATTTTCCATGTGCCCAGATACATCTGTTTAAGAAATGATAAATAGTGCTGAGTTCTAGAAAAACAGAGTTGTCTCATCAAAAGTGTTAATTATCCTTAAACATTCTGATATATAGATTTTAAATTTTGACAGTAGAGTAAATGCTATTTGATTTTTTTTCAGTGCTTTTTATTAATTCAGAACATTCTCATCTAGTAATCATTATTAAGCCTTAACTAATAGCCATGGTTTTCTTGGCCATGCTATTTAAAACATGCTAAGGTGATCATTTACTATGACATATCAAAACTAAAATTATTCTAAAGTTAATTGCAATTGCACAGGTCTGCCAGCTCAAGTACACATGTTTTGCGCAGTTGCAATGAGCTAACATAACTATTTTTTTTTTGTTGCAGGAAGCATGGTCTCTGTAAGTCCCAAATGGAGATGTCACTCATTCAGACCCTTGCTTGCCTAGTCTCACTCTATAGTCACTGCTAATCAGTGAATGTGTTTTGACATGGGATTCATTGACTAAATGTAGTTGACTTACACTCTCCCCTTCCCAGCATGACCCATGATAGATCATGTTCTGATTATTTGACATTTTATTGTTTCAACAAGTTCAAGCTTGTATGAATCAAGGATGTGTGGGAAATGGAATAGAATCATATATGTGTGTGTGTGTGTGTGTGTGTGTTCACTGTTTCTCCAGGTGGCTGTGATCAAGCATGTGCATAAAGCTACTGTATTTCAGGCTTGTCCACAATGCTCCTATATGGAGTTTGCAAATAATACTGAACAACCACTGTCTCAAGCAATAAGGCTAGAATAAATAAAAAAATAGAAATGAAGTACTGAACAAGTGAAAATTGCTTTTGTCTCTCACTCTCCCCCCCCCTCTCCCTGACCACATATACATAAAATTAATTCATTCTCTGATGCCATCTTTATCACTTCATTTTATTCAGTATAGTGACAGAGCCAGAGGCTATCCACATAAGCAATGTACTCAAAACAGAAAACTGGTCTTAACTATAAAATGCCCATACAAACACACACACGCATAGAGACAGGTAGAAATACACAAATATACAAGCATACACACACACGCACACACACACACACACACACACACACACACACACACACACACACACACACACACACACAGGAGACTGACAGAAATACACACACACATACACACAGACACACACACACACACACACACACACACACACACACACACACACACACACACACACACACACACACACACTCACTCACACACATATAAGCAGGCAGACAGACAGAAATACACACATACACACACAGGCAAGCAGACAGACAGAAATACACACATATACACACATACATACACACACACACACATGCAGACAGGTAGAATATACACACACACAGTCACACACAGACAGACAGACAGGTAAAGTACACACACACACACACACACACACACACACACACACGCACACACGCACACACACACACACACACACACACACACACACACACACACACACACACACACACACACACACACACACACACACACACACACACACACAAATATATTAAATACATAAGTGACGCAATTTCTGCCTTCCATTATAGTTTATATTTTAAATATTTGAGTGTTTTTCTTCCACTCACAGCAGCTGACTATTAGTTACCAGCTGCCCCTTTCCTTGTTCACTGGGCCTACTGGACCTGCCTTAGCCACCCATGTGCTCTACCCAACCCATGTCTAGGGACAGTTTGAGGAGATTGAGGATGCTGGTGCAGCATCATGCTGCTGCTGTGGAGGGGTATGTGTTGCCTCACCTTCCCTGCAGCAACCTTGCAAACTGCTATAGCTGCCTTTGCATGGTGTATGTGAGCTTCTATGTATATGCAACTTTCAGACCAAATGTCACACCAGCTGCAGCATGGAAATCACCTGCCTCTTCATGCTGAGATTATAGAGAGCCTTCTCCTGGATTTTGAACCACTATTAGCTACCCACTCCTGTCCCTTCCTCCTCCCCAGGTCTCTCCAATGCCCATGCTCCTAGTCGAACATGTGTCATTTGAGGTGTAGTGAAGACTTTATCCTTTAGTGCCATGGGTCTGGGCTTACATATGTGAGTGTTATGATACCCAACTTTCAGTATGACTTTTCTGTTATACCACCTTAGAATAAAGAGTAGGCTTAACTATAATCTCTCCAAAAGTACAAATACAATAAGGTCGAGTCTGGCAGATGGCACAGAGGTTTAAGGCTATGATCTGTTAACAACCTGCTTTCTGTGTTTGTCTCCATTTGCCTATCTGCACAAATCTGAGCAAGTCATTTAACCAGACATCTTTCTGGGCTGAGTCTAAAAGAAATCTATGGAAACCAATTCTCTACCCCAGTTTACAAATACAAATAAATAAACAAAAGTCAAATGGTGAAAACTATGCTAACTAGGTGAAACTGTAATATTATGCATGTGGCCGAGAGGTGCAACGATTATCATTGCTGCTTCACAGCTCTTGGTTCTGCAGTTTGGCTCTCATCTTGATTGCCTTTTGTGCAGAGTATGTGTATCCTTCCTGAGCCAATGCACATTTCTTCCAGGTGCTAGATCTTCCTCCCACATCTTAGAGATGTGCTATAGGTACATCAGCATTTGTTCAAATTGACTTTAGGTGTGTGCATTTTGTGTGAGGGTATACCTGTGTTCTGTGATATGTTGATGCTCCATTCAGGATCAGTACCTCTGCCTTATAACCATTATGCCAGAATAGGTGCTGGTTTCCACATGATCCTGAAATGGATTAACCAGGTAACTGGCGAATGAATGGATGCTATAGTATGCTTATGAAATGTAATGAGCACACCTTCACAATTTGGATGTTTACCCATATCATTATCCTTTCTTCTTTGCATATCCACATTTTTAACACTGCTGTTTTAGTTCACCTGTTCTGACAGATAATATTTCCAAGTGTATTTATGTTGTTATTGTACAAAAATCATATTTAGTGTGACATCTGACATATACCACATGACATGTTTCAGTGCTTTTGGTACTAAAACCACTTTGTGTAAAATTCACTGCCACATGGTAAGACATGATAAATGAGAAATTTATAAAATACTTTGTATAAATGTGTACACTTCAAGTGCTTGGCATTGACAGATTTCTGTCCTGTCTTAGGCCATCCAGCTATACCATGCACCATAATGTGCAACTTTAGGCTCACATCTGGTTGTGTTATTTAATTATTTTTTGTTTAACCCACTGAGCATTCAGCACAAATTTCAAAGCTTAAACAGTAAATATTCAACAACTCTTGGCATTGCATGGTGATTTACCTTCATTAAGGAAGTACTTGTTGGAGGTATGTCACCAATGTTCTCCTAGCAGCTACAGCAACCTGACTATTATATCCATTGTGCATCTGATCTGCTAATAGTTATCCCATTCCCTCCATTTATATATATATAAGGAAAATTAAATAAATTCTAGCCTTTAAATGTAAAATATTTTTGCTGTTTGAGGAGTACCCTTTTCAAAAGGTCTAATTGTTTATGAGCTTTATACTCAGTTTGCCTTTTCATTGGCTCAGACTGTTGTCATTCATGTTTCTCAGAATTAAAAGTTTCAGTAAGCTCCCTGTTGCACCATCTCCAGCTGTGTAATTATGTGTGGACAAAGTGATCACAGATTTCAACAGGCTCTGTGAATTTAATCTTCCAGTGAGCAGATGCCCAGATGTGCTTTTTATGAACCAGCAGAGAACATGAGTGCTACGTATTTTTCCATTACTTTATACTTCCTTGATATGGAAAACTAATAAATTAACCTATATTTTTCCTACCTAATTTTATAAGCTGATAAAATTTGCAAGTAACTACATAACATAAACAATACAGGAGGCATATATGCTTCTGTTTGGTACTGTTTTTCTCGGTTTTATAATGGTAGATGTGCGTAATACAATTATAGAATATAATAATTAGTTTGGAAGCATAGTATCTAAATGAATTAAAACACAGACAGTGAAGGCAAAATATGAAAATGGTTCAACAAGTGAACTGTTTCCTATAGTTCACTGTAACAAGAGATAACACCTTATTAATAGCATGAATACTTGTAACACTCTTATCTATAAACTCAGGAAAAGCTTGCTGGTGATAATATAAAGCCTGAAGCACATCTGCTTTGCATTTAAACGCTATTATTTGCATGTAGGAGCTTTACTTGTGAACTTTTTGTATGAGAATGTTTCATAATGATAGAAAGAGAGCTGTAGGCTTGTCATAAATATAGAGGATGAAGAATGAGATGGTCCCCTGCTGTCTTACACTGCACTGATCTTTATCAAACATAGAACTATTGCACCACAGAGATAATGTAACTTACTTGTGGGCATCTAGTGTGTAATTGTTTAAGCTACCTGGACTCTTTTTTTTTTTTTTTTTTTTTTTTTAATGGAAGGCAGTAAATATCTCTGACTGACATTCAAAATGTAAGAAATGAATGCAACACTGGAAATACTGATTGGATGTACAGAGGTAAATAATCTGGTAAGATTAGCAGAAACTCTAAATTCTTGTGTATATGAAGTAACCCAGGAAAGGGTATACTGATTCATTTTTATGATAAAGTCTAGTTAAAATGCATCTTTGCTCCTGGATAAATTCTACAACCCTCAGTGGCAAATATACAAGTCAGCTACATTAAATGGATCAGTTTCATATAAATAAACAGAGATACAAAGTGCAGACAGAAGTGTCTTTAAACAGATCCAGAATGTCTGCTTGAATGGAGTAGCTTGCACATTGCAGCCACCCGAATCCCCAAGCCCAAATTCCTCCTCTTCTCTACCTATCCCACCTGTCTTTGAATGACTGTAGCTTTGTACTGCACCAACCATTCTAAAAGCTCATTTTACATATTCATCACTGAATATGTAAAATATATTGACTCACATCCAACCTGATATTATAAACTGTGTCTCCCTCTCTCTGGCTATTTTCTCATAAGACCCCATTAAAACCTCATGGACTCAAATCATAGCTGTATACTCCTAGAAATAAGTGAAAATAACTCCAACTGACTGAACCTATTCTACTCCCAATGTATTATCACAGTCTCTAAAATCTCTTGTAGTGAATAGAGTACTCCCAGTTAGGCCTCACCAGTCCACCACACAAAAGTTCTAAGAATAGAACCCAGCATTCTACTGGCCTTTGTCACCACTTTTTCCTACTGCTCACAGTGATTAAGTATCACAGCTGCCAACAATGACAAAGTCTTTTGCACTTTAAGTCAATTGAATCTTTACCACCACTCCACCTGCATTCTGTACCTCAGTCTTCCCACATCACAGATGTTGCAGTCTACTTCTCTCACTGAACTTCTTCTCTCATGTCATGGATCCAACCACAGCACCATTCTCCCCAAGTCCCTTCTCATCCAGAATATCCAGTCAGCTTGATACCTTTACAATTTAGTTTTGAGTACAGATCCCAACACTGACAACCACAATACCCAAGTTATCACCTCAACATCCTTGTTAAGTACTCATTTCACTGTAATCCTTTAATTCCTCCTTATCAGCTGTTCCATACTTTCCTCTACCCATCTCACATTATCAGACACCTTACAGAAATTCAGATGTCACACATACAACAGATTCCAGTTATGTACCTTTTCAGACACCCAATCAAAGAACTGAAATATAACAACCTGACAAAACCTCACAGTTCTGAACCCATACTGATAGCAAAGCAGCTTCTAAACATGTACATATTTCTGAATGTGTGTGTGTGTGTGTGTGTGTGTGTGTGTGTGTGTGTGTGTGTGTGTGTGTGTGTGTGTATGTGTGCACGCATTTGTTTGTATGTCTATCTGTGTTAGATATAATAAAATATCTGACATGATTATCTTGTAAGTTTAAGTTTTCAAGTAGAAGAAATCTAAGTTTTCTGTTTAAATCAATTTTAACTGAATAAATGCACCAAAATCTATATTACTGGTACCTTCTATTAATAACAAGAAAATGCACATAAAATAGTAAAAGTATGAGGGACAACTTCTGAATCCCTTATTCAGTGAATGGGGAATGCTTGTCCTCAATCTATGTAAGGAATGACATTAAGAAGCATACTAATAGATGCCAAAAATCTACAGCACATCTTTGGAATGTGGGAGGAAACTGTTGAACCTGGAAGAAACCTTCATGGGTTTAGAGACATAATATACATTCTATGCACAGAAGGCACTCCAGCTGAGAACCAAAACCAAACTGCCTTCCTCATCATGGTCTCTGTTTTCTTCACAGGATTAGAATAAACTATTGAAGACAGATCTATAAATTAAGACAAGAAATTAGAGAACTCTGTTATTGATATGTTTTGCTCATCCTAACACACTGAGCAGTAGGTTAGTTGGAAAGGGGCTGCTGAGATGGGGATCATTTTCTCCTGTGATGCATAGTTATACAATTTTGTTACAACTTCACCTTTAAGCAAACAATTCTGAATGTGTGTGTGTGTGTGTGTGTGTGTGTGTGTGTGTGTGTGTGTGTGTGTGTGTGTATGTGTGTGTGTGTGTGTATGTGTGTGTGTGTGTTTGTGTGTGCATGCACAGGTGTGATCCAAGGCCACTGTCATGATGTGCACCTCTGGTTACTCAGTAATATGGGGTAGTACTGTCACATACTTCAGCATGAGAATGGCCCTGGATCACACCTGTGCATGCATGACATTTTAATCTGACTAAAGATGAAACGACAACATTACATGACTTGCAAAACAACATGACTATTGTAATCAGACCGGCCAATAAAGGTGGTCCTATTGTTATTTTAGATAGAAAATGGTATGAAGAGGTAATGCTGAATATGTTGAGTGATGTTGAATTCTATATGGAAATTCAGGATGGCAGGGTGAAATATTTGATTAAAAAAGTGAATGTGCCTTTACAGCATTTGTTCCTTAGGAATGTGATAGATAATGATATGTTAAAATATTTTCAGGTACCACAACCTATCATACCTATAATACAAGGATTACCGAAATTGCATAAAAATGCAATTTGTCTACCTATGAGACCTATAGTCTCAGGTAGGAACTGGTGTACTGAACCAGTCTCTATATATTTAGAAAAATGTTTAAGACCTATTTTGAATGAGGTAACGCATATTTTAAAAGATACTGAACATTTTTAAGAGATTTGTATCAGTTTACTACTGCTCAAGTTAACAAAGAATTTATATTAGTTACACTGGATATTGTTTCTTTAGTCACTGTAATTCCCAATCAAGTTGGGATTAGTTATATTAAACAATTTTTGAGAAAGTTTACTAGTTTTACTGAGGAAAAGATCTTCCAAATAGGTGAGCTATTGAATTTGGTACTTGGAACCAATATATTCCTGTTTGGGAATAATGTTTATTGGCAGCGCAATGGCGTAGCTATGGGCACGTCTTGTGCCAATAGCTATGCCAATGCAGTGATGGCAATTTGGGAATTAGAACATTTAATGCAGGGTCCTTTTCGCCAGTCTATACTCTTTTTTGGAAGGTTCGTAGATGACCTCTTCATTGTATAGGGAGTCACAGTAGCTAGTTTAAAAGAATTTGCTAAATACATTGATGAAAGTACTCATTTCTTAAGATTCACACTCAATTATGCCGCATGTGAGATTCATTTCTTAGATACTACTATCAAGGTAGATGAGGATTCGAATATTTATACATGGCTTCACAGGAAGGAGTGCCATGTCAATCATTTATTAAGTAAAGACAGTAGGCACCCTCCTCATATTTTTAGAAACGTGGTACGCAATCAGATTTTTAGGGCAGCTAGACTTAATGTGAGAAATGAGGATTTTATACAGCATGTCAGTACAGTTACAAGAGAACTGTGGGATAGGGGTTATACAGAAAGAGATATTAGACCCAACATTACAGAATTTATGAATATGAGAGATACGAAAGCAAACCATACTTCTCTGATGGTTACAGATATAAGGTTGATAGGGTTTGTGAGGGTAATGATAAGAGATTGAGTGTACCTTTTAGTTATTCAAATAATGTTTCCTTATATATGGACATTATACACAAACACTGGAATATTTTAACTACAGACAGAGAAATTATTAGATTGATAGATCCAGACCCAAAGTTCCTATTTAGGAACATAAAATCCTTGAAGAGACGTCTTTGTTTTCCAAGAAGTGAATTGGCTATAAGTAAAGAAGTTGGGACCAGACCCTGTGGTAAATGCTCTTCCTATTATTATATAGACACCAGTTCACAGTTTTACCATACTGATCAAAAGAAACTACACAAGTTTAATGTATATGCCACTTGTGACAGTGAACATATTGTATATTTAGCTCACTGCTTGGAGTGTATGAAATTTTATGTGGGGAAGACTGACAGAACTCTGAAGGAAAGGATTTGTGAGCATATATATTACATAAATAAAGGGAATAAGATCAATGCCCTGGGTAAACATGTCAGTAGTACTAGCCCCACGCATAACTTCAAGTTTTTGGCGATAGGTACTTACGTCAGTAAAAGAGGAAGTGATATTCGTAATTCTACAGATGAATTAGAAGCTAGATGGATAGTCAGGCTTAGGGGAGATGCTGAATATGGATTAAATGAACATGTACCTCTCTGACCGAAACTAAAATCTAGACCTTTACCTAGATGAGTGTGTTATGGTAGATGGCTGAAATTTCTTGTGCAGTAGGGTATGTTTTATAGATATGTTTATATGGGTCTACTACTAATGCCCGAAACGATGATTTCCCGACAGAAAACTCACCGACGCCAGATGACCGACAGGTAAGTGTACCGACAGGGTGATTTGCCGACAGCGGAAAGACCGACAAGGGAATGTGCGATCGCGACGCGGTAAGTGTGCGATGGTGACGGAGTTAGGAGCGGTCAGGTAAGTGCTCGAGATTGTGGGATGTCGGGTTAGGCTGTGGGAAAGGTGAGTGTGTGTTCGTGTCGGAGGTATGGTTCGGGCAAGGTAAGTGTGTGCTAGTGAGGGACTGTAGTTTAGGGACGGGTTAAGTGAGTTAGGGTTAGGGTGCAGGTAGGTGAAGTGTGCGTTAGTGTCGGAGCTTGGGCTAGGGGTGGGTTAAGTGAGTTAGGGTTAGGGTGCAGGTAGGTGATGTGTGCGTTAGTGTCGGAGCTTGGGCTAGGGGTGGGTTAAGTGAGTTAGGGTTAGGGTGCAGGTAGGTGATGTGTGCGTTAGTGTCGGAGCTTGGGCTAGGGGTGGGTTAAGTGAGTTAGGGTTAGGGTGCAGGTAGGTGAAGTGTGCGATAGTGTCGGACCTTAGGGTTAGGGTTTGGGTCAGGGCTAGTGTGTATGCTATGTAGTGTCGCGTGTTGTTTACGTTCTGTGTGTCGGTGTAATGGTGTTCGGTGTAATGGTGTTCGGTGTTTTGCGTTGTCGGGTTTGTGTGATGTCGGTCATCTGGCGTCGGGGAGTTTTCTGTCGGGGAATCGTCGTGTCGGTAATTAGTAGTAGACCCGTTTATATATATATATATATATATATATATATATATATATATATATATATATATTAGTTGTTTATATGATGTTTTTGTGAGCATGTATTTCTAGATAGGATTTTTATGTATTTTGCTTGAGTATATATTTTTTACATGTGTTAGGTTTTTATTATATTCTGTATCGTGTGACTTTTCCTATCATGTGACAATTCATAGGATAGTATTTAAGTGAGTAGGAATTTAGTCTTCTATAAAGGTTCCCTATTACATTCGCGAAGGTCCACTTACCCAAATATGGAAACATCGACACGTATACGTCAAAACGCGAAAACACCGATCATCCTGAAGCGTGAAATCCGAAATGTCGAATCATCATCGGTTGGTCCTTCTGCGCTATAGCTCCGTAAGGTAAGTGTGCGATAGTTATGGACCTTAGGGTAATGGTGAGGGTTAAGGTAAATGCAAAGATAGTAATAGTGTGCGATAGTTACGGACCTTAGGGTTAGGGTGCGGGTTAAGGTAAGTGCATAGAAAGTAATGTATGTAAGGTTTAGTGTAGGGTTTTGGTTAGTGTATGTATGTGGTTTATTTATTTTGTTTGGGTAGGTAGTATGTAGCGCGCGGTGGGGTTGGACAGCTATAGCGGTTCGGGATTTTGAATTTCGAGGTTTAGGGTGTTCGGTGTGGTTCAGGGGTTCGGGTAATATGTGTCGATGATTCTGTATTCTATGTTTCGGACTTTCCCGGTTGTAATATAGAGTCTTCTATAAACACCTGAGGAAGCAGATTGTGAAAGCACTTGTGTACTGTTGCAACCGTGTTCATTAAACAAGGATTTTTATACTGGAACCCGAAGCATTACCTGAGCCTGTTTTTTATTCATTATTCATTGAACTTTGTGGTTTATTTGTCTCAGGTACCTGGTTAGTGGTGGCGATTTTTCTTATAACTAAGAGCTTGTCACTAAGTACATCTAAATATATATTTGCAAATGCACTGCGAGTTAACAGCTAAACAGTTATATGTTTGCACACAAATTTGCATTCTGTTTTACTTCTTAGAAAGCATTCATTCATTCTTTCTTTTGCTGTCAAATGAAGTCCAGTATGATATGTTGTAAAACACACCTGAACAATTTTTATGTTAGCTTCTTGACACACAGTGAATGCCTCTTATTTAATAAATAATAGTGGCTAAATGTAATAGACATTTTAAAGTACTTAGCAACAGCAAAGAGTAGAACCATAATCTATGAAAAGGAAACACCTTCAGATTTCTGCTAGTCCGTTGCAATATGTTAGATCTTAGTCAGATATTGAATTTAAGTTATGTAAGTGTTAGATTATTTTGAAATATAAGTAAAGAAATGAAAATAGATCAACACTGAAATCATATTTTGTACTGTTGTGTTTGATAAGATTCCTCATTGCTATATATGGCTACTTCTTATCAGTTCTTTTATATAATTGACTGTGTGTCGTAGACTGCTGTTTTATTTCTTTAAAAATATGAAGACCTCTCCCCCAGTAGGACTGAATGGTTACTATTGGCTTACTCATAGGATCATAGGAGGTTACTAGGCTAATGGCCCTTACAAGCCTAGCCAAGTTCAACCTGTGTTCCCAAGGGTGTCTGGTTCAAGCAAACACTAAAATGATCATCTATTGCCTCTGTCCAAGAGTGACACAAGTGGAAGCCTGGGGTGAATTTCTGGTTACCCATCCAATCATACAAATTACTCTTAAATAGAGTCAATGAGGGGCTTTGTTTAACATGAATAAGAAGCTTGTTCCAAAGGTGGGGCAACCTCTGTGAGACAATTCTGTCTCTCCAGCAAGTTCTGTTGATGTCACATACCAGGTTAAGGTCCTTTGAGTGAGTATCCCGTCTGCCATTTGAGTTGTGAATGTGCAACATTTCCATTAAAGCTGAGTCAGATTGCTCCATATGCTAGGCAAAGGTCACCTCTGAGCAGTCTGTACAGTCACAATGATTTTAGTCTGTTCACATAAAACAGATCTCGAAGACCCTGAATTTTCTTTGTAAGGAACCTTTGTGGTCTCTCTAATTGCTGCAGGTGTTTGGAAAGGAACATATCAAAGGGAGCATTGTAATCTATTGGCCTGGGAGAAGGGAAGCAGCTTGGGCCCACCTCATTGGTGACACCTAGTGGGACCACTAAGCATTTAAACCATGGAGTATGGAGTTTGCCCTCCCTGACACTGTGTTCTTACACCTGTGAGAAGAGGTCTCCTTGGAAGGTAGAAATTGTGGAGCTTGGTGACCTGCCAAAGGGGAGAGAGTACTCTGCAAGATCGGCCACTGACTACCACCCATTTTGCACCATCATGGCACAGGTGGTACAAAAGAGATTCCTGTACAGGAGCAAATGTACTGTAAGGCTCAAGCTTAGCCTGGAAATGTATGTTTCCATGGAATGAAGATGGCAACTGGGTGCCAGTGGAAGAGCCACCAGGTGAGGTCCTGTGGAGCAAGAAAAAATATTTCCAAATAATGAAAGTTGAAAATCAGGCAACTTTAACTGTATATAAAAATGCATTGCTCATTGCCACCTTTATAGAAGTGGTAATCTCTGCAATTTTACATAGGAGAGGAAAATATTTTAATTGATTCATTGACTGAGTCAATAAGGGGGTTGTGACCTAGCCTGAATCCAACTCTAGTGATCAGTTAAAAAGCCATAGTTGTTAATGTGTAAAGAGAGTTGGTAGTATTTCAGTTTTTCAAAGAGTTTAGTTGCTGGAGAGGCAACAGTTCTGAGGGGTATTGGGGCTGGATTTCTTAGAGATGGTAATTATTAGTGAATATTTGAATTGTGGGAGAAGTACTGGTTGTTATAGATAGAATGTATGAAATAATGGCTTAATTATATGTGTTGTAAAAATAGTGGGAAATTTAAGTTTTGTTTCTGTGCTCTCCAAATGTTTGTGAACATATTTTTGGAAAGTATTTCTGAAAGCAATGTGAGGGCAGTGTGGGGATCCTGTGAGGTTTACTGTGAAAGGAAAGGAAAACTGCATTGGGCTGCTGTGGTGTTTTGGGAATTGTTTGCAATTTGGGGAGGAAGTTAATATGTTTGTGGGTATCATGTTTGGTAGTGATATTTTAATTAAAGAGTTGTCGGAGTATGTCACGCCTTTAAAAATTCTCCAGAACATTCTGAGTTGAAAGGGTGTGACATAGTTTCTTCTTAAGATAAGATGACTTATTGTCCTTAATGAGTTATTTATACTAGGTTCTCAGGGAATGAAATGCAGCACAAATGTGATTATCCTTAGTTTCCTTTCATTTGGTAAAGACTGTATTAATTTCTTTCATTTACATAGACCACAAAGGTAGTGGTACATGGAATATATACGGATACTTAGAATAAACAGCATTCTTTTTGGAGGTGGAAGAAAAATAGAATAAATCCCCACATCTATGAGGAGAATGTGCAAACTCCACACACAGACAGTGAAATGACATCTGAACTGAACACAAGACTCTGCAGAAACTATGAAAGTGAGATCTTAACTATGGTGCCACTATGCTGCCTTTGAGCAGTAATAAGGAGATGGTAGAAATCAAGAAAAGAAAGCATTCATCTAGGGTTCTAGCACAGCATTCATGTGACAGGAAACGGATAAAAGGGGAGGGTATATTAAACCCATGGCACTTCCATCCCCTAAGAAGATGATCACGAAGATCAAGGTGTTTATCTTGATTATCCTTAATTCATATTACTTTGCTTCACAAAAGACAGCACAAATTTTCAGAATCTGATTAGCTTGTAATCCCCCTTTTACATCATCACCCCCCCACACTTGAATGAATTGGAGTAGATGGAATAATCCCTTGAAAAGGAAGGATTAATTACAATATTTTTACTTTACTTTACTAATAAATGACTGAACAATTTGTTGGATTATTGGTTCCTGTTTTCTTCCTGAGACTGGGTTCAAGTCTTTTCAGAATATTGTTGTATTTGGAGTGTATTAGTGATTAGACTGTTGTTATATTAATTACAATAGTGGTTGAGGTGACTGGTAATTTTGAAGATGCTCCTATGTACTGATAGTTGCAAACATTTATTTAACATGCTCATTTCTGTTTGTGCACTGCTGTATGACATCTGGTTTGCAGTGGTTCTGGAGTAAATATGCTTGCTGTTTGTAAGTTGTGGTTGTTTCCCATCATGTACTCAGTGTGGACAGACAGCAAGTGGTTGCAAATCTAATTCCACCTATACAGTCAGTGAAATGCCTCCTCACAGTTTATTTTATTGCATGGTAGTTTTCTTGTCTCCTCCCAATCTCTCCGAACCACACGCTCCAGGGACCTAAACCTTGTCACCACAATAAACAGAACATGCTGGAGGGATAGATTCCTGTCTCAGAGACTTCCCGTACTCTGGTACAAACTACCCATTCATGTCAAGCAAAGCTCCTCATTGGCCCTCTTTAAGAAAAATCTTGACAACTGGATGGGAAATAGAAAATTCACCCCGGGGATCACTTCTACGGCACTGCTTGACAGGGGCACAGGAAAATAATTTTCTTGAGTGGCAAACGCCAGGGAACCTTTTTGGCTAGGCTTATATAGGCCCGAGGGCCGATAGCCTAGTACCTACCTATGAACCTATGAATCTATGTGCACATCTGTAATTCATTACTGATATATAAAGCTGAAGAGTGTCCACTTTGACTGTCAATTATTGCATGTTTACGTGGGACTGGAGAGTGTTCTCGGGCCAGTTTAATGAAAGGTTTGGGCTTTGCCTCAATGACTGATTTTATATAAGCACTATACCATGTACCAGTGCAGTGTTTATTTTTCAAACTGCATATGTTTTGCTCATTTTGTAAATCTATTATTTGCTTGTTTGTTTGTGTGCTAACCAGACACATGAATTGATTGTTCATGGATTGTTTTCAGCCCTAATCTAGGCGCATTGTTTTCTCAGCTCAGACAGGTGAAAAAAATTATAATGCAAAAAAAATACATAGATTCATTACAGTGGGAAAGTATTAGGCAGACTTTAATGGCAAAAGCATCCTGACCCCTAAATTCCTGTTGATAAGCCTTCAGGCTAAAAAAAAAACAGTAGCCTATAACCCTGCTTTTTTGGTTATGGGGGTAATCCAAAATTCTCGAATCCAGAGTTCAGTAGGATCATGCATGCCTTCTGTAAGGAAATATATTCCCAACTAGCCCATCATGAGAAAACAGTTTAGAGTGTTGCTAAACAGTATGGTATTGCCAAAAGTGATGGATGAGGACCTGTCATAATTAAATAGGCTCTCTTTATGTCTGGGGCTCTAGCAGCTATTGATTCCCCTAAATCAGGGGAAGCACACAGACCTATGAGTCATGCCAATTCTGAAGGAGCTATTTCAGAAAGCTGTAGAGTAGAAAAAATAACCCTCACTCCTTTCAGTTAGGAACCATAATGCTGTTCCCAAGGAATTTAAACATACAAGTTAATTCCTCATTTTTCTGACCCTCTAAACATGAAGATTCACATGAAAATGCCATGTAGACAATGACCCAACCACAGCAGGGATGTTTTACAGCACACAGGGCGGGAGGACCTCATGCAATGAGATTATGATAAACCTAGCACAGATCATTAGACAGCTAGACACCCCAGGCAAATATTTTTGCATGCTCTCACAAAGAATTCAGCTCTCTGAATGAGAGTTTCCTGAGGAGAATTGAAGAATAGCACTGTATTACTGATTCATTTATTGACATGTGACGACAATTACTCTATAAAGACCCATTAACTCAACTCTCAACAAATGGGCATGCTCCTTCTGCCTTAAGATTACACTGAAGGATGAGGCAAGGATATCTGATATCCCTTACCTTATTCATTTTGGCAAATGAAATGCTGGCTTCCCCTTGTCAGACAACATGAGATGTCTCTGGGCATACCAGTCAGTAATTCTATGATGTACATCTCAACTATTCAGGGATGGTTGGGAAAAAATGTATCTTAGATCCACAAGGGTTCCTTTTAGCTATACAATGTGCATTCAGGTTTCTAGATCAGAAAAAGAACATCACAATTAATCCCCTTAAATGAGGCTTATGAAGCCCAGACTCATTTACTGAAAGAGTACCATTTGAACTCATGGCATTGCATAAGTACTATGGCATTTATCTAGTCAAATCTACTTAGGCTAACTATTATAATCTGCTACTGTGACCATCCCTTTTCTTAATGGATGTTAGTGTATCACAAATTCACTGTGGGCACAGAGAAGCATGCAGCACTATGCTTACAGCTTTAATAACTGAGTGTACTGGGGTGAAACAACATCCATGGCCCCCAAAACACCAACAGAACACAGGTGGCTTGGCAGGCATCAGCAGCAGGTTGCCCAGTGGGCATGTCAGTGGCAGTGAGAATGTAGAATACAACAAGCATTGGCTTTATGAATGGTTTATGTGGACTGTTAGAGTCTACCTTCCACAAAGAAATGACTGTACACACCAGAAAGTACTGTGTTGTAGGAGAAAGTGTTACCACTTTTCTGTGACTAAGGAACATTGCCTAAAATGGATTTTGGAGCATAAGTGTGAATACAACAGCATACAGGATTTCCTCCATGCTGTAGCACACTTCTACATGTTACAGTTACATAAACATGTACTGTACACCAAGCACAAGACACATGATTTCTCCTGCCCACATAAACACATGGTTATTGAAGTTTGGCATGGGGCTGCATACTTCTCTGTGCTCAAAGTAACTTTGCAACAACCATATGTCCCTTTAGCTGATTTTCACTAAAGACATATAGCCCCAACCAAATGTACCACAAGTAAATGTCTCACTGCATAGCATATCTATATCTAAGTAAATGTAAAACTCATGGCAGAGGGAATAGAAATGAAATTTAGGAAAAAAAATGATGATAACTCATTGTTTCTGATACTTGCACAGGCAGTGGGATAGAAAACTGAGTCAAAGTTCAAATCATGGGAGTATCATTCCCAGACTTTTGACTAAAGTAAAGAAGTCCAGTGGAGGCAGCCAAAGGAAAGTGCTACACACCACCTACTGTAATGCCTTCCCTGGTAAGGTCATACCACAAAATGGTCATATTTGAAGTAAAAATAAAACCTGGACCACTATCTAAACCTGGAATATTCAGGAACTATTCTAAGGCAAATCTCCTGCTATTAAGTGAGAACCTGGCAAAATTTCAAGCCCCCATAAACCCTGAGAACACTTCTGCCTATGCAGAACTATTCACAGAAACCCTGTACAAGCATGTAAATAGCTGTATAGAGGCAGCTGTACCCACGAGGAAGAAGTACAGAACTAACTCAAAAAACAAACCACCCTGGTGGAATAACAAAATCAATCGGATGCATAACAGGAGAAAGAAAATCATGGCAAAAATTAGGAGGTGCAGCACCCAGCAGGATAAAAGCGCTCTCATCGAATTAAACAAACAACTCAGAGGAAAAAATAAAGTCTACCAAAGCCAAATCTGAGGTAAGTTTGGTCTCCCTGGCCAAGGCCAACGACAAAGCATTCTTTAGCTATGTCTGCAACCTCAAAGGCAATATACAATTGTGTGCAGAGCTCATTGTAAACTGAGCCACCTATACAGAGCCAGAAGACATTGCAAACCTCCTGGCTTATAAATTCAGCTCCAACTTTGCCCCTCTCTCCCTCAACCTTTCCTCAGGAAATATCATCAAATATAACTCCCCCTACTATCACTAGGGAACAGGTCCTTAATTCTGTCTCTAAGACCAAGAAAACTGCATCAATGGACCCAGACAATATCCCAGATACCTTCTAAATAGACCTATCAGGACCTCTGGAATTACTTTTTAACTGTAGCCTCCAAACAGGTTTCTTGCCTCATGAATGGAGAAAGGAAACAGTCATCCCTTTGCACAAAGGTGGGCCATCCACAGATCCTGGAAACTACAGACCCATAAGTCTATAGTAAACCTCCAGACACTGGACCCAACCCAGTTTGGTTTTGTCAAGGACAGATCATGCCTACTCAGCCTGGTGGACTTCTTTGAGAAGGTCACCAAAGCAAAGGATGAGGGCAAAATTGTTCACACTGCCTACCTTGACCTGGCCAAGACATTTGACACAATACCCCACTTGGGCATTGTTGACAAACTCAAGAGGTTAGGTACAAACCTATATGTCACCCGGTGGATAGCCAACTAGCTCACAGACAGGACCCAGGAAATTAGAATTGGGGAATCCACCTATACAAAGAGGCCAGTCACAAGTGGAGTCCCTCAGGGATCAGTCCTTGGACTGCTCCTTTTTGGCATTTACTTCTCAGAAGTCATGGCCAATGTCAGTGGTCTCTTGCTGACTAAGTTTGCAGATGATTGCAAATTAGGAGTTGTCATTGAATCTCACACTGACATAGATGTTCTCCAGGAGGAGCTGATACAGACAAACAACTGGTGTCAGAGCCATGGACTAAAACTAAATCCCAATAGTATCCTTTGAGAAGTCATCTATCCCTGGTAGTTATCATATTGACAACACACCTCTTAGAGTTGACACAGTAGTCAGGGAGTTATGGACACACATAGATAGTAATCTAGCCTTTGCCCATCATGTGTCTACAGTGGTGAGGAAATCATTCTATATTGCACAACTTATAAACAAAGGTATGGCATCTAAGTCCAAGGAAGTCATTGTTCCACTGTATTCAGCATTCATCAGACGTATCATTGAGTACAATGCCCCCTTTAGTATGTCCCTAACCAGGCATATCCAACAATTGAAACATCCACAGTGGTTCCTCACTAAAAGAATACAGGGCATAAGTAAAATGTCCTATGCAGATTGCCTTAAGGCCCTATCCCTGTATTCTGTTTCCTACAGGCTTTTGAGAGGAGATCTATGTCTGGCATTTAGGGCCTTGTCAGACCCCACTTTGGTGGATCTTCTGCATGTCAACAAAGGAAACAGCATCAGAATTGCCCATTCTAAAGACTTAAACCTTTCCTGTGATATAAATAGGTCCTGCTGGCTGGAGAGATAGGTATGCATCCCAGAGACTACCCAGTCTATGGTACCAGCTCCACATCCATGTGAAGCAGAGTTCCTCCCTAACCCAATTCAAGTGAAACTTGGACAATTGGATGGGAAATTAAACATTCATCCCTGGTTTTGCACCTATTTCTTTAATGGACACAGATAACCTGTAAATGGTTCATCTCCCAAACCCCTGCTTACACTTATCAAGGGTATCAGGACTTGTCAGAGATTTGGGATGCATGACTAGGCTTACAAAGGCCCTTGTGGTCATTAGCCTAGTAAACGCCTATGAACCTATGAAAGGAACTTACTGTAACATCCTGACAAAGCTGATAGCACTGGAATTTACCAAAGCCCGAAACTTAGTGGGTGTTTCAGTGTTGAACAGGCATCACATCACCAATGAATCAAACACACTATGCAAGACACAGCACATGCAGTGACACAGGCAGCTGTCATCCTGCCATTGCTCCCCCCACCCATCTTCCCATGTATCTGCTATGGAGCAATGAATGAAAGATGCAGAGTAAAAAGAGCAACCTTTGTATGCTCATAAGTGATTACTAGGTTATTGAACCCAGTGGGGCCTTTTTAAGCCTACTGTGCTTCCCATTGTCTCTTGGCCATGGCATCCTGATGAAAGATAGCCATTGGTTATTGCATAGTGATATTTGGTTGCCACAGGACACATAGACACCTGTGCTACCTCTTCATGTGATTTGTGTCTTTGTAAGTTTGCATTCAACCAATTCTTGGATATTCTAGTGGGATATTAGGAATACTAGAAGCAGATGTCTGGACTTTCTGGAGTACTTTTGAACCTTCAGAAAATGGCCTTTCACAAAATAGTATCCCATAAATATCTGGATGTACTTTGCCTTAGATTGTATGATAGTGGTGATGATTACATCAAAACACTCTTGGACATCATTGAGTGGAAGAAATACTAATGCAAGTAACATCCTTAATTGGAGGACCAGCCTGGGATAAATTCCATTGCCTGTGTCCAGATGGTGTTTCAGGATTTGTTATCATAAGATTTATTTCTAATAAAAGACACACCATTTTCTGTTGTCATCAGGATTTAGTCTTTGGGCAAACCTTATGCTGGCCTTTCAAAATCTATGAGGATATTTGTGGGAGTCAGATGCAGTCTCTTTTCTTTATAAACTTCCTTTAATACCCTCTACATATTGTTGTAGATGACCACGTTTTTTCTGGGCAGCAGGCATTATATGGGGTGACATCATGTAGCTGCTGACCATTCCAATGCAGTAATGGAATGTATTCAACTGCTAACATATTGCTGTGTTGATCTGAAAGGTGCTGTTTCCAGTTATAACTTCAGAGTTGCTAAGTTGTGTCATTACAACTGTGGCCAAAAAGGAGGTACAGTACTCACAGAGTATACACCACTGTTTAATGGAGACTGGTCAGCTGTCAAATATGGTTGTCTAGTATGAGAAATGTTTTTTTTGCTTGTGTGATGGAGGTTGGTGTCTGCACAGCATTACCATCAGTGTCTGCAATGATGTCTTTTATGATTTGGGAGGGGTAGATCATTAGATGATAGTGCCCATTCTCTGTGGTACGGCATGGCCACACAGGCTCTTTTACTAGGTTGGGGCATACTGGAGCACTATATTGCAGATAAGTTCCTCATCCTCTGGCTGGCTACAGTGATGGATCTGCTTATGGATTCTTTATAACACTTTCTCCCTACAGCACAGTACTTTCTGGTGCTTACAGTCATTTCTTGGTGGAAGGTAGCCTCTTTCAGCGCCAGTTTATTCTTTCCCATTTGTGCTATTATACACAGAATGTAGAGGTCTGCTGCAGTGCTTGGGCCAGAGAATTCATCATACTGCATGCCTTCCTATGAAACTGTTGTTTAGGCACGTGTGTGTGTGTGTGTGTGTGTGTGTGTGTGTGTGTGTGTGTGTGTGTGTGTGTGTGTGTGTGTGTGTATTACCAAACCTACAGGGATATGTTTGTGTGGGTGCATGTGTGTGTGTGTGTGTGTGTGTTAACAACTCTACAAGGATATGTGTTTGTGTGTGTGTGTGTGTGTGTGTGTGTGTGTGTGTGTATTAACAAACCTACAGGGATGTATGTGAATGTTTATATTATCAAACCTACAGGGATATGTGTTTGTGTGTGTGTGTGTGTGTGTGTGTGTGTGTGTGTGTGTGTGTGTGTGTGTATGTCAGTGTTGTGCTTTTGTAACTTGTGCTGGCATCCTGTTTTGGACATACCACCACTGTTTAAAATTGCTAGGCAATGTCATCTGCCTAGTTCTGTTATTAGGTCAGGGACACATTTGTATTGCTGTTTCTAGGGTATCATGCTGCTGATCAGAATTAGGCCTTTTGGTCAAAGTGTTTACAACTTACTAGTAGTACAGCAGCTTTCCCATTTGTCTGATAGGGCTCGACATACTGTTCACCAGTTATTAGATGTGTGGCCGCTGGGGCCTATATTAAATTGTTGAAACGGCATTACAGCGAATGCCGTTTTGCTGACACGTAAAGAGTGAAATGCTCAAACAGCGAAAGCTCAGGTCAGTGATTTTTTTCCTAGTGAAAAAAATTGCTTGACCTGAGCCGTGACATTGCCCTTTACCCCACTGTAGTGCGATCTCAGAGTTGGTATATTTAGTTAGGGTGTGTGTGGGGGGCACTCACATTGGGGGTGTGTGGTGGGCAACCCCCCCCCCACTTTAAAATGTTTTAACTGGTGTGTTTTGTTTTGTTGGTCTACCGATTTTTTCCCTAGGAAAATAATCGGTGACCTGGGGTTTCGCTGTTTGAGCATTTCACTCTTTTCATGTTGGTGAAATGGCATTTGCTGTAATGCTGTTTCGAAAATTTAATATAGACCTGACAGCTGAGTGGTTTGAAACAGCAACATGAAGTTAGAGTTCTTTAGCATGCTATAGTGGACACTCCATTACCTTTTCATCATTACCAAGGCTTTTTTTCCATTTTCCAGGCATAACTTGCTAGAAAGACTTACCTGCAAATGTAATCCTGTCTTGGTGAATTTGCTGCGATAAGAAAGGGCTGATAATCATGATTAAGAGCAACATCCATCCATCCAACTATCCACCCATCCGTCCACATATTTGAGGTAAATAATATTACAAGTGGAAACTCTCAATGTGTCTTTTAAAGTGTTGACTTTAATATTCCTAAGCCTTCTTGCAGTGACAATATGAAATGTATTATTGATGGGTCCATTTATAAAAGGGAGCAAAGCACCTTGTACTTTCCCAGTGTTTATAATGTGAGCATGTCAAGCACAGGATAAATCAGTATTTCACTAACAATAACAAAAACATAGCACAGGATAACTGAGGGCTTTCAGAGCAGTTTCTTTGCTTTCAGTGCTACTTGTTCATCATGCTGGAACTGCCATCGATATATTATACAAAAGAAAAAAGGCAGTTCTCACTCTTTTGCTCTGTCAAGGGAAGAAGACTTATGGGGGCCACCCAAGAGTAAGCAGGTGATGAGTGTATGATGGGACCCATCAAAACAGATTTTTCTTGTAATAATCTGTGATCAGATTATCAGGCAAAGAAGGTAAAATATTTATGGGATAACACACTTTAAAAGACTTACACTAAAATGGAACTACTGCATACTTCTCAACCTTTTAGCTCAAGAAACCTGGACAAACATAAAATAATGGATGGACAAAGGCTCAAAATTAGGGACAGATTTTAAATATTGCTTTTATAAACTTACAAAGTTGCTGGAATAACAGGATTTGTGTTAGCATAGATCTACTTCTGTATCCTGAAAAGCCACAGTACTCGAGACTGGAAGATCGAGACGAGAAGGACGGAACTCACAATCACAAATCATGTAAATATTCCCAGGGCAAGTAAACACTTGTCCACAGGGGGAATTATGCCCTTTCTCCACTGTACTGCGATCCTGGAGTTGGTATATATAGTTAGGGGGATGTGGGGTGCATAGCCCCCCCACCTAGGTGGATTTTAGGGGTCTATATTACAAGATTGAATGCTTAGGTTATCAAACACCTCAAACTTGTAATATCGAATGCAAAAACCAGCGAACAGCTGATTTAATGCAGGGAAAGATTTCCTTTGGCCGTTCACCGGATTTTGCCATTTTGTCTACTGTAGAGCGATCTCGGAGTTGGTATATTTAGTTAGGAGGGGTGTGGGGGGCACAACCCCCCATGTTGGGGGGGATGTGGGGGGAGACACCTCCCACTTAGTTTGGGTGTAAAGTTATTTTTTTTTTCCGTGACCAACTGATGTGCCGTTCGACATTTTTGGGTTCGATATTGCAAGTTCAATGTTTAGGTGTTCGATCACCTAAGCATTCGATCTTGTAATATAGAAGTGGGATTTAGCTGATGCGCTGTGATTTACTGTTGTTTTGGACAAGTATTCACTTGGCCTGGGAATACTTATGTGATTCGTGATTTTGAGTTTTGTCCTTCTCATCTCGATCGTCTGCTCTTTGGTATTGTGGCTTTTCGGGATATAGAAGTAGACCCATTAGCATACATTGTATGAAAGATATAGGGCTCAATTTCAAAAGACTTGCTGAATCTCGTCCTCGCTGTGTCTGTTTATAGATCAACCTTACACAAAAGTAAGGCACTTACACTGAGAGCAAGTCTTTCGGAATCAGTGCAGACTTACACTGAGTGCAACCCTTTTGCAATCTGGCCCATAAAGTCTGAAACTTAAATGCATGTCATTATTTAGTGACTTGAATCCTCAGTGATTTGCTAGAAAACCATACATTTTATGAGGAAGCGACCAAAACATATGAGTCAAAAATCTGGGGATTCTGCGAAAATCTGGACAGTTGAAAAGTATGAACTGCAGTACCTTAATAAGGTCATACTTCATTAACATTTTTAAGAAATGACAAAAAACATGCCTTACTGAGAATGAATGTATTATGCCTTTTCTCAGAAGCTAATTAGAGTTTATTTGTGCAATGCTTAAAAATCTAAGAGATGGCATTCAGGTTTTGCTTTTGTACCATCTACTTAAGCACAAAAAATAAATGCACTACTTCTGGAGTATTCAGATAATGTCTATTTTATCATATGGGGCTACCTAAAGGAAATAAGAGCAATTTTCAGTAAAACAGTACTGTAGGCTAGTCTGCTTTCATCTTCTCAGCTGTTCACAGGCTCTTAACTAACACCTCTTCACTTTCAAAGAATTTCAGCACTACAGGAGAGTTGAAAGTGCACATATCTGTCCATCAAGGCAATAAAATAGATTTTCTTCTCTAAAGTCAGGTGCATTATACCCCTGCCTCTTAAGTACACGTTAAGTACACATAAAATGGCTGGTAGAATTCTACTACAAAGAAAGCAAGGTTCATACAATGGGGAGAAAGCAAGTACATTTTCAACAATATAGTGCATGCAGTGCGAGGATCTGTGAGTGAAAAAAAAAATGCGAGATACTAGTGTTTCATTTGCAAGAAGTAGTAGTACCAAAGTACAACAAGAAAACTCATATGAATTTAATGCAAGATCAAGGATGATGTGTTAACAACCACATGCAAATACATTAAGTGATGGTGTTATTGCAAGATGAAAGGTGACCAAAGCAGTGTGGATGTTCTGTTCATAGAATGCATAGAAATAAATAAAAAATAGTTTACCCACTTAATTGAAATAACTAAAAATGCAGTGGAAGAAAATCCATCCTAAATGCTGATAGAAAATACCTGCAGTAATGTACTATGAGCATACTGGAAATGTGTGTGTCATATGTGTGTGTGTGTGTGTATGTGTGTGTTTATTTGTGTTTGTGTGTGTCTGTGTGCGTGTGTATATGGAGCATTTACTGTTCTCTAACCTTAAGGTGCAGTGATCTCAGAGTTGATTAAACTGTCAGCAATATACCCCAGTGCATGCACGCGCGCGTGTGTGTTTATTTGTGTTTGTGTGTGTCTGTGTGCGGGTGTGTGTGTTTGTGTGTATATGGAGCATTCACTGTTCTCTAACCTTAAGGTGCAGTGACCTCAGAGTTGATTAAACTGTCAGCAATATACCCCAGTGCGTGCGCGCCTGTGTGTGTGTGTGTGTGTGTGTGTGTGTGTGTGTGTGTGTGTGTGTGTGTGTGTGTGTGTGTGGTGAATGGGTGGATAAAGCAACCGTCACGGGGCAGGGTGTAGGGTAGGAGTTATCTTTCAGTAAGACTCTTGCAGAAGAAGACATGACCAAGAAGATCAAATGCACATGGGATAAGATCTAGATCAAGATTATTGTTTTAACCATTTCTCCTTCTTAAACTCTCTCAGGGTGGCAAGGTGCTGGCACATAACCTCTGTTAATGGGCTGCACCTGCTTCCATCTTACTGTTAAGCCTTGCTTCAGTCACACTAGATTAAGTCTATTGATAACCATACTTCAAGAAATGTACTGAATGAGGATATAATACTTACCTGGGCATGCCCTTCCTCCTGTCCATTGTTAGATGTAACTGGATTAGTATTGGCAACACTGGCAACATTACCAATGCAGCCATAGACTGCTTTGCCAAATATTTAATTATTTTTTTTATTGCAGCCTCTCCAGCCACCCAAGAAGCTATTATATATTTTACTCTGCTCTGTTGTACTTCTATAGTGATTTTTATAGCAACTTGCTCTTCATAGGTTCATAGGAGATTACTAGGCTAACAGCTTAGCAGCCCTTACAAACCTAGCCATTATTACTTGAAATTTTACCCAACTTTTGATCCCTAAGGGCTAGAGAATGGCATAAGTTTGTGTTTACACCTTTGAGTATTTTACAGACCTCCTCTGTCCATAAGGGGCATGGGTACTACCCCAGGAGTGAATTTATGATTCCTGGTCCATTTGAAGAGAGTCAGGGAAGGCCTCTACTTTATGTGAATAGAAAGTTTCTTCCAGAGAAGGAGTTATCTCTGAGACACATATATGTCATAGATCAGGCTTAGATCCCTAGATTGTGTTACCCTCATGCAGTTTGTCTTCTGAATGTGTAACATTTACATCAGGGCTAGATTTGTGAGTGGCTTGTAGGTTAGGCATGGATCACCCCTTAAAAACCGAAATGCTGAAACTGGGTTTCTACCCAGTTGGACTTTACCAGTAAACAAATGTCACTAAATAAATAAAACAGTCAGTAGGAGACAGAGTAAAGAGATAGGACTTTTAGTCTCTCTGCATAGGACATGTTGTTTAGACACTGCATTTTTTTTGTAAGGAACCTTTGATGCTACTCCAGCTGTTGTAAGTGCCTGGTCAAGTACATGCCATTGTACACCATTATTGGTCTGATGAGGGTTGAGTACAGTGCGACTATAACTTCCTTGGGTCTGGATGCCATGCCTTTACTTATAAGCTGTGTCACATAGAAGGACTTCCTCACCAGTGTGGACCCATGTTGGTCAAGGTTCAGCCTACTATCTGTCTGTGTACCTAGATCTCTCACCTCTGAGTCCACTGTTAGGGGTGTGCTATTAATGTTGTAATTTGCAGGATTATTTTCCTTCCCAAAGGGTACAATTAAGCATTTTTTGCATTTAGTTTTAGGCCATGGTGCTGGCACCAATCATTTTTCTGATTTAGACCACTCTGAAGGATATCTACATCATTTGGGGATTCGGTGATTGTCTCCAACTTGCAGTCATCAGAAAACTTAGTCAATCAAAGGCCTTCTACATTAGCCTTGACTTTAGAGAAGTATATTCTTAATAGAAAAGGTCCCAGGACTGAGCCCTGTGAAGCGCCACTAGTAACTGGCCTTTTGCTGGATCTGGATTCACCCAGTCTAACAAACTGTATCCTATCCATGAACCATTTGGCTACCCATTTGGTGACATAAGGATTTATGCCCAGTTTTGTGAGTTTATCTTAATACCCAAGTAAGGAATTGTGTCAGATACCTTAGCCAGGTCAAGGTAGATAGTATGCACTGTTCTACCCTCATCCATGGCCTTAACAACTTTTTCAAAGAAGTCCACCAGACTGAGCAGGCATAACCTGCCCTTTATATAACTGAACTGGGTTGGGTCTAGTGTTTGGCGATTTTCTTTGTCATTATTTATCAGATCCAAATGAGTCAAACTTATGGGTCTGTAACTTCCTGAGTCCGTTGCTAGTCCCCCATTATGCGGAGAGATGACTGTTGCTGTCCTCCACTCCAATGGGACAAAGCTACTCTGGAGGCTGTAGTTAAATAGAGATCCTAGTAAGCCTGATAGGTCCCGTGTCAAGTTATTTAAGATGCATCCTGGGATATTGTTGAACACATCAAAGCCATGTTTGTATCTTTAGAGAGTGCAGTGGCAACCTTTTTTTTGGCAATTACTGTTTGAGGAATGGTGGAGGGTATTTCTTGGGGGGGGGGGTAACCCAGGGTGATGAGGAGGTGAAACTTCAGCTCAATTTATTGTACAGCAGATTTGCTATGTCTTCTGGCTGAGTATAGATGATGCCGTCTGCAACTAATTCTGCACATTGTTGGGTGTTGCCCTTAAGATTATGAACATAACTGAAAAATGCCTTATGGTTATCCTTAGCTTGGGAGGCTATTTTTGCCTCAAAATTTGCTTTTGTAGACTTGATTAGTCCCCTGATTTGCTGTTCTAAAGTCATCCCATTGATTAAGCCAAAAACTTTCATCCAAGGTTAATGGGGAGAATCAGAAGATCCCCTATGATAGTATACCACCAAAAATAAATGAAGGGGTACAACTTCTTCTTTCTGCTTTTCCTGGTTAGGGGTTGCCACAGTGGATCATCTGTCCGCTCATGATTGGCAGTGGAGTTTTACAGTATCAAGTTGCCAGCCTGGCTCCCAACCTTCCACAGAAGGCACATACACACACGCCTAGGGTCAATTTAGAGTATCCAATCCACCTACAGCATGTCTTTGGGATGTGGGAGGAAACTGGAGCACCCAGAGGAAACCCACATGATCACAGGGAGGACATGCATACTCCGCACAGAAGGCACCCCAGCCGAGAATCAAACCGGAGAACCTCTTGCTGGGAGGCAGCAATGCTAACCGCTGCACCACTGCTGTGGTACTGTATTACACAGTTTGTGGACTATGCTGTAAATAAAATTATGCTGTCATTTCATGACAAAAACTTTTGCTGAATCACTGTTCATTGAAACTATTATATCTATAATCCTGAACTTCATCTCTGATCTAAAAAAATATGGTCAGGATAACAATAGATTCTCTAAGGGAGCTGCAGACCTCAAGGAAATTAGATATTTCTAATTTGTCTTAGTAAATAACATGTCACCTCATTGTTGTACCCTGGTTGAGCAGGCATGATCTACCTTTCACAAAACCAAATTGCGTGGGATCTAGAGTTTGGAGATTCCCTATAGCCTTGTTAATTAGGTCCATGATGATGCGCTCCATAGCCTTACATATCAGAGTCATCAGGCTAATGGAGCGATAATTCCCAGAGTCTGTAGTCACTCCTCCTTTATGGAGAGGGATGACTGTAGCAGTGCGCCATTTGGTAGAGACAAAGCCTGAGGTGAGGCTGTGATTGAACAAGTGCACACAGATGTGGTGCCAGTTCACTTTGTAGTTCATGTAGAACACATCCAGGGATATTGTTGGGTCCCATGGAAGCTGTATTCTTGGCCTTGGACAATGCAGCTTTAACCTGTGCTGCAGTAATGCTGGGTGCCTGGCATTCCTCCAGTATTGTGATTGGTCCTTTAGGGGAGAGAGAGGGGTAAAGTTGGCACTGAATCTGTCAGCCAGTATGTTGGCAATATCTGTTGGCTCAGTATAGGAGGTACTATTGTGCAGTAACTCAGAGCAAACCTGGGTATTGCCATGGAGATTCCTGATATAACTATAGAAGGCTTTGTGGTTGTTTTTAGTGTCTGCCGCAATTCTACCTTCATAGCTGGCTTTAGATGTTTTGATGAGGGATCTCAACTTTTTGTTGAGGCTAATAAAGGAGTTTTTCCAGTCTTAGGACTTCACCTTTTTCTGCAACAGTTTCTTCCTCTGTTGTAGAGTTTATTAATGGCAGGTGACCACCAGATTGGCTTTCTTTTTTTGGAGGAGAGTGTGTTCGTACAGTGCACTGGTGTATGATTCAGCAGTCATGCAGCTGTTTTCCATTGACATGGGTGCCATGAAGTTAGCCACCTCTGTTTTTAGGAGCCCAAAGTCAGCTTTGGAGAAGTTTTTCATGGTGGTTACCTTTGTGGGTGTGTGTGTGGGTGGGGGGGTTGAGAGGTGGGTTTCCATGGTGATTAATTAGTGGTCAGATCTAACCAAGGAGGAATTGACTACTGATATTGAGCAATGTTTGCCCATGTTAGTAATAACCAGGTCAGGGATATTGCTTCCTCTAATGGGGGTAAGAATGAGCTGGTCCATGGCATTGGAACTGATGAATTCCAGGAAGCGTTGGGCCAGTGTATTGGTGTATGAGTAGTTCTACCAGTTGATTGAGAGGTAGTTGAAGTCACCTAGTACAAGAGTGTTGGGCTGGACCCTAATAGTTTCCAGGGTGCTTAGGAACATGGAGTGAGAGTCTTGGAACATGGTTGAGGACCTATAGCAGGTTACAACCTGAATTGCTGTCTTACCCAATGTTAGTTGTGCCTGAAGTATCTTGAAGCATTATGCTGGGCTACTAGTCTGGAGGTGTGTATATCCTTTATGAATATGGAGACACCACCATCTTTGGAGCTTCGGTTCATGTTCTGGGGACGAAAGGGGTGGAATGAGTTATAGCTTGGTAGTGCACGGGTTCTTTCTGCTGCTTTAAACCAGGTCTCCTTACAGCACAAATGTTGATGTTCTCCATTTTGAGGAGTGATTCAAGCAAGTACATTTTGAGATTTAGACTTCTAGCACTGAGCAGCATGACCCTCAGATTGCATTTATTTATAGCTGTTATGTTGGTAATTTAGTCTTTGGAACATTGCCTAAAAAAGGCACTATAGGGGTGGCAAGAGCCTTAACCAGCATCAAGAAACCCAGCGGTGACAGATGCAGGCCATCTCTGGCAAAGCATCGAGGTCTGTCAGCCATGTCATCCCAAGCAGACAGATACTGTATTCCCTTAGAATGACACCAGAAACTTAACCAATTGTTGAAGTCATTCGTTTTCTGCTTGTACTATGGTATCATTCTGGGCGACGGTAGGATGCTGCTCAGGGCTAGGGTCATACCTGCCTGGGCCACATTATCTGAGAGCTCCTCCATGTCTCTTTTCATGTAGTCCAGGGAGGTGCATCTCAGGTCATTCACACTCGCATGGACAGTGACAGAGTCATACTTGAACTTGTTGTGGAGCGACCTGAGTGCATGTGTTATGTGTTGGATTCTGGCAACTGATAGACAGCTGACTGTTACCTTCTCCTTATTTAACCTAGTGAGTGGGACATCATTGTGCCTCATTATTAAGTCACCTATGATTAGTGTATTGGGCAAGCTGTTTTGCTTAGGGGCTTAGGTTGAGGGCCACACTGTATGTGTCTTGTGGTTTGTGCTGTGTTGTGGTGGTTGAGTGCATTTCTGCCTTGGAGGTCTCTGCTGTTTGTGTAGATTTCTATTGAGAGCCTCTGCGAAGGTGGGTGTGTGGTTTGTGTTTTTATGTGAGATCTGTGATGGTGGGTGTTCTGGAGGGCTATGTGTTGCATGTGGTATGGTGCAGGTGTTGATCTTCTCCTCTTGACCAGCTATACCGGTCTTGGCTTGAGAGTGCATGGCTTCCAATTTGGATAAATAAGTGAGAGATGCACAAGTCTGAGTGTTGGGAGGTAAGAGGAGAGGGTTGTTTGTGTACATGAGGCAGTTGCTACACTGCCTCAGAATGCCCAAATTCAGCAGGTTAATAGGAGAAAGCACAGGGAACTGATCTTTAGACATGCCAGGAGGAATGGTCATTATTACTAAGTACTGGAGCTGTTTCCTTATATATTCATTTTACAGGAAAAATGTCACAGTATACAAAATAGAAAAAGAGAATAAGTAATACAAAATACAACAAATAAAAAGCAAACTAACCTTTCCTTCACAGCAAACTGTAGCAGAATCTGGGTGAGCTTTTCCAGTAAAGCTCTGAAATGTTTTATTTTACCCCTTAAATAGAATGTTTAGTTCCTAGCCCCACCCCCTCAGTTCCCAGATGATTAACATTAACTGACCTGGTCTAACTTATGTGTGACTCCTTAATTGACCTGTTTGAATTTCTGTCTGACTCACAAGAGACAGAGCTGTGGTCTATTTTCAAGTTTTAGTATGCAGTTAAAAGCAGAATACAAGTTAAACACAGTGTAAAGAAAGCAAATCACAGTATATAAAATAGAAAAAGGCAATAAAGTAATACAAAACACAACAATAAAAAGCAAGCTGAACTTTCCCTCACAGCAAACTGTAACAGAGTCTGGGTGACCCTTTCCAGTAAAGCTCTGAAATGTTTAATTTACCCCCTTAAATAGAAGGTTTAGTTCCTAGCTCCACCCCCTCAAGACTGATCGGGGCAAACATTTTTGTGATACCAGCTCATTATCTAGCAACCATCGAACTGCATCAACCAGTGTCCTTACATACATTTATTTTCACTGCACTGAACTGTACTAGTCCCCACTTTTTAAACTTCAACCATGATTTTCTTATAAAAAGAACTTCTAAGAAAATGGTATAATCAACTGCAAGAGTCACAGTAAACATTTTAGGCTCCAGAGGTTCTGTATTAAAATATAGTAAGCATGTCACATCACCTGTCATTTCAGCAAGTAAAAAAAAATCCTTTTCCTTTCTAATAGTACATTAAACACACACACAAACACCACCACCCCCCAGATTTCCTTGGGAAATGTCCCTTACAAACAATTTGTTCACAGTTTTGATCACATTGTTCTGTTAAATTCTTATTTCCTAATATATGCTCATAAACAGCAAAGAAAGCTAAGAAAAAAGTGCCCAACCCTAAGGATAACTGTGATGCTCTCCTATAATTTTAATTTTACTAATAAGTCAACAATGAAAAAATTCAAACATGAACATTAATTTTCAGATGTAAGTTTTGAACTTAACTGATTAATTAAAACAGGATTTTGCTCAGTTTTGTTGCCTTACTCCTTACATGTGATTAGCTATATCTACCACAGACACAGACAAACTGACAAACTAGCTGCTGACACCCTGTCACCCTAGTCAACATTGCAAAATCTTTTAAAAATGAGTAGAATACTACAAATAGCTGTACAAGATTAGCTCACAAAAATACATTTAAAACAAATCAATATTAATCCAAAAATCCTCCTTCATCTGTACTTTTATATATCATCCTTTTGACCTGTATTAACATATTTATTTCATGCAGCTTAATTTCTTGACACCATAAAGTAGGAAACATGAATTATTGTGGCCTCACAACCGTGTCAACAGGGAACATACCAGGTGATGTTGTTGCATTTTTTAAGTCTTATTTTCATCTAAAATCAAGTGAAAAAAAAGACTATTACTACCACTAGATGCCACTAATTTAGTGCTGAATGAAAAACAGAATATGCATTCTGTTTCATGCCTTTGCATATGATCTTTAAAAATAACATTTGAGCTTTAAGATCAGTTTAATTCAGTCAGCTGACATATTTACATAAGTATTCATATTTTGAGAGAAGCTAATTCATTTGGCAGCAAATGCTAGTGAACTTGACATATTCTCGTGAACACAGCAAAAATAATTAGCTAGAAGAAGATACACTAATGCATGATTTATATTTTAGCACTTTTGGGTGACGGGTGATGAGCTTTTTCTGTTTCTCCTCAGGGGAGGTGTTCAGAAATAATGCTTTTTCTCCAGCACTAACATTACATTGTCCAGCAGATTAGAGTAATGGAACACATCATTTGGTGCTTTGGAAAGTCAGATATTCCTATTGTAAGTAGAACCTGTAGCATGAAATCACACATTCTTGAGGATGGCTAACACATTTTGGGCAGCTGGTGCTGCATGTCCAGGTTGTCTCAGGCCCATAAATATATCAGTATGGCTACCAGGACAAGAGTTCTAAAAGTCAAGTGTAATGTACCACTATACTGTGAATGTTTGATTTTGATTATGTATCATTATTATTATAATTATTAAAATATCTACAGTGGATTGCAAAGCATTAATCTTACCTGTTAAAAGATACTGATAATAACCAGCCCTGGGATTCATGAAGCTTGTGCCAGGTGCAGGCATAGCGTAGGTGGTATAATGCCAAATATGGCCGCCGAGCGATTCAGGTACGATCCAGTTCCACGTGCACTACCAGCGTATGCCAGATCTGCACAGCTCTCGGCTCATGTATGCTAATCACCACATGCACAGTACTGCAGCATGTAAATGAAGGTACATAACGATTCATGAAGTGGTGCAGGCGTAGCGTAAGCATACAGAAATGTAAACCAAGGAAAACAGTTTACATTTTTCCAAACAGAACATCGGAGCCATGAAAGCGGACCAAACTTACGTATTACAAAGTTAACATATGCCAATGGCTAAATATACAGCCAATGGCATAAAAAACATGCACAACACATAAAAAATAACATTTAATGTCATGGCCACACTAACACAAAGTACAACAGCAGGGCATGTGTGCGCAAACGGGAACACAAGGAAAATATATACAGATGTCATAAAATTGCAATGTAACACAAATTATGATTTCACCATAATAGTCAATGGTATGCATGCTACACCACAACCAAGCTGAAAGGGTTGCTAAGGGTCTGTGACAGTGTTTGGCACGATAACTATGAATTAGTAGTCAATGCCATGCAAATGAGGCAAGTAATACTGAATCACAAATGTCCCGCCGGCCTACGCATGTACCATACGGCGCAGCGCTACAACACCGAGGAGTGGTCTGGAGGTATACATGACATCAGCAGTGGGGTGTGCCACCATAGCTGTAAGCACATTGGAGCAATGCAAATCCGGGTTGCCATTGCTAAGCAAAGCCGCAGGATAGGGGTGTGGATGTAGTTATTGCTTTGCTTAGCTGAGAGCACACATGGTGCCTGAAAGCGCATGTGTACGTGGATGACAACGTTCCCAAAACCCGGTAAGCAGCCGCACGCGCCGTGCACCACAGCTGAAACAGGAAGTTTACGGGAAGACAATAAGGAAATGCTGCAGTAGGGTAATTGGAGTACAAATGAGTAATTAACACCTATTAACTCACAGTGGGCCATTGACAACAGCTAACAAGGCTGCTAGTAGCAACATGCAGAACAGGATAGGGGAGGTGTCGGATTGCAAAGAAAAGAGAACTATCACCGCAGAGCAAATCAAACCTGCAGTAGATCGGCTATAAAACACATTTTGCAACGCAATCCTGGTTTGGGAAAGTACAAAACAAGAAAGCAGGCTGCTGGATGCATGCCCGCCAATGGGAGGGGAATCATTAAGAAAAGTGAAGGCAAAGGCAAGAGGTGATCCATGGCAACTAAATGTAATTCAACACCAAAGGCACCACAATAGCAGTACCTGTGGTAAAACACATAGGTTCATAGGTTCATAGGTTGGTACTAGGCTATCAGCCCTAGGGCCTATACAAGCCTAGCCATAACAATTCCCTGGCTATTTCTTCCCACATTATTTACTTTCCCCTGTCTTGATGTGATCCTGGGTGAATTTCCTTTCTCCCATCCAATCGTCAAGGTTCCCCTTGAAGAGGTCCAAAGAGGCACTCTGCTTGACATGTATGGGCAATCTATTCCAGAGTCTGGGGAGTCTCTGGGTCAGGAACCTATCCTCCAGTATGTTTTGTTTATTGTGATGACAAGGTTTAGATCCCTGGCTCTGAGGATTGGGATTTCTCATGTCCAACAGCTCTGGGTTCCTTGTATGTTAAGCAGAGATCGCCTCTGAGTAGACCAGAGTATAGCTTTTAGGCATCTGCTTTAGGCCTGTGATTCTTTTAGTGAGGTATTTCTGAGGCCTTTCCAGTTGTTGCAGATGTCTTGAGAGGTACATACCAAATGGGGCGTTGTATTCTATAATGGGTCTAATGAGGATGAGTACAGTGGGACAATGACCTCCTTTTTCTGGATGAAAAGGTGTGCGAAGGATTTCCTGACAGTTGACCACTGTCCACCTGAGTCTCTTATCACACTTTCTGTGTTTAGTGTACTGCCACATATGGTAATTCATGGATACATGTTTTTCCCAAAGGGGATCATTTCTTGGCATTGAGCTTGAGCCCATGGCTCTGGCACCAAGCATCTGTTTCTGTAAGGCCCTTTTGTAGAGTATCCACATCATTTGGGGATTCAATAATGGCTCCCAGTTTGCAGTCATCTGCAATCTTTGTTAGCCAAGAAGTAGATGCCAAACAAGAGAACCCTGAGGTACTCCACTTGTCACTTGTCTGGAGCTGGCTACTTTTACAGTGTGGGTTCTATCAGTAAGCCATTTAGCAACCCATTGGGTGACATAGGGATTAATACCCAACTTAGTAAGTGAACTGTATTCCTATTACTAACACTTTACATAGATTAGTCCTAAGTTACCTGCCCTTGTGAGCCATTTTAAGCCTAGCCAATTACCTGTTGTGAGACTCAAACCCTGCACCTTGTGTTTGTAAGGCAAACACCTTAACCATTAGGCCACCCTACCAACCCTACAACATAAGATTCCCTGCAGCTCTGATTGTATCTACACACCCTATGACATCATCAGTGTTCAAAGCACAATAGTATAAAGTGTGAAGGCATCTCACACACACTCGTGTATTCCCAAACACTGCACCATTGGTGTAAACAGACGGGGAACTTTTACAATGTACTTGTTGGGAGCTGCCATAGCTGTGATTCATCACCATGTGTTGGAGCCTGAAGGTGGTGTGGAGGATGATGCTGACAACCACCTCAGGCCCCGGAGGAGGAGAAGAGTGTTCAGACCAAGGGTAACCTACAAGGGGCTACATGATCTAGAGATAATAGAGCACTACAGGGTAGACAGGGACATCATACAGCAAATTGTTGAACTGTGCCGGCCACGCCTCAGATCCAGAAACAACAGAGGGGAACCCATCCCAATGGACACGAAGGTATGTGTAAGCTTGAGAATACTAGCCATAGGTACCTTTCAAAGGCCAACTGGAGATATCATGGGGATCTCACAGGCATCAGCATCCAGGATACTCCACCAGTTCCTGGATGCCATGTTACCACATGCCAATGAGCATATATACTTCCCCCGAACTCAGGAGGAGTTGGCCAGCAATATGCGTCTGTTCCACCATGTGGCAGACTACCCAGAGGTACTGGGTGCAATAGACTGCACGCACATACATATCAAGTCACCACCCGGTGAGCATGGTAGGCACTACATAAACCGCAAGGGATACCACTCCATCAACTGCCAGATCATGTGCAATGCCCAGGGCATTATCACGGATGTGTGTGCTGGCAGCCCTGGAAGCTACCATGACTCCCACATCTGGCATGCCTCACAGCTTTATCAGGTATTTGTCAGGGGGGACATCCCATATGGCCACCTTGTGGGGGATGCTGGCTATGCACTGGAGCCATGGATGATGACTCCCATCAGAAATGCACACACACCCATGCAAGAATGCCATAATGAGGCACACGCACAAACCAGAATCATCATAGAGCGTGTGTTTGGGATGCTGAAATCACAGTTCCATTGCTTGGACATATCTGGTGGAGCCTTGCAGTACTCTCCAGGCATGTGTGCCCACATATTCATAGTATGTGCCATGCTACATAATATGATCCTGCGGAAACAGTTGCAGCAGGGACAAAATGGTGAAGGCCCTCACAGCCCACCGCAATTGCCAAGGGCATCACAGGCACAGAGGGATTCAGACCACGAACACCCTGTGCCAGCCCCAGTAGGCAGACGGAGGCTTGCCCAATATGCCCATGCCTTGGCAAAGAGGGAACGTATAGCACATACACTGACAGTGTAGGCCCCTATGGGCTGACACATTTCTCCACCTGCACACACAGTAAAATGGATGGCACACACACACGACCACCTGTAAATTGTTATGTATAGGTGGTGTACTGTGTGAATCCTACATAGGCAGCCCTCAACTATTGCACACACAACAGCTATTGGAACAAGGTAAGTCAACACCTGAACAGTAAACGAAGCTAACAGTATGTGTTGATACTGTATGTATAGGTTCCTAGGTACATCGGTAGGTACATGCCTGATTGTCTGAGGCCATTCATCAGCCTAGGCAAAATGTGTCTGCTGTCGCCACCCCATCAATTAACTAACTGTTCCTCTGCAGAGCAGAGCCAATTGCAGGATCCCTGGGTGTAAACACTGTTCCCCACCCACTCTGCAAGGATTCCCTGGTGTGTTAATGAGGGGCTGCATATAATGTAATCAGGGATGTAGTTACAAAGCATGGGGAGTACCCATGACAGGTATCCATCACCCCAGCATTCTCCAGTTATGGTTGTGGCAAGGTGTAGCACATTACAGTGTGTGGCTCACTGTGACATGGATTCCCATAGCTGGAGCACATCCATTAAACATCACTTGGACATACCATTAATAGATATCACCCATATGTAAGCTAACTGAGTTACACATTTGTTTGCAGTATGGAGGAACAGCCGTAGTACAGTCTACATACAAAACGCCATAACACTTGTACATATCCCAGATGCCCAAGTGGTAAAGCCACTGACTGTGTCGTGCATGTTCCCGGTTCCACGACGTGCAAGGGCCATTACGTAATTCCGATGGCACGAATAATGGATGTTGGATGCAGGTCATTAGAGCATGTTTAAGCACATGTTAGTGGGTTTATGCGCCGGCAAGTGACGGTAAGCGTTGTTTAAACATGACTACACGGATATGCGCAAAACTGGTCTAAGCTTTGCTGAATATCATGCAGATCACAGTCAAAGATGGCCAGAACAGGTGAAATCTGCATTATTCACCCTTGTACTAATAGTGCCTGCTCTGAGAGGTAAAACGACCACTGCCAGGAGTAGAACATGCAACCATGTACACAATCACCTACCACTAAGCTACCTGAGATGTACCAATGGCAGGTGCGCATTGTGACAGGTTAAAACACAAAAGGGCGGAGTTCCGGAAATAGTATACACCGCCATGTACCCAACGAAAGGTGTGTTCACTCTCTCTCTCTCTCTCTCTATATATATATATATATATATATATATATATATAATATAGAGAAAGAAAGGGTGATAGAGAGATATATGTCGATATATACGGATATACATATATCAGCAAATATATAGATTGGTTAACAACATGTACACAACCATGGAGGTACAAATAAATAGGATACTGCCAACTACCGAATGCTTTACATACCGACACGCATAATAATGACACTGAAAGACCGAAAGACCACAGTCCCGGAACACTAGAACAGTGAGTACTATTATCACGATGTTAAGGGACATTTAGTTATTGCTGCTGGTGCTGCGGTCCAGGTAGGTACTGTGTTTAAGTGTGTTTCTGATTGCTGTAGTGTGTGTAAGTGTGTGTTCTGAGTGCGGTGTGTGTTTCCGTGGGACTGTAATGTGTGTGTGTGTGTGTGTGTGTGTGTGTGTGTGTGTGTGTATGCTTCGTGTGTCTGTTCGTGCTAACTCAGAGGTCATAGCCGGCCATAAGCATAGGGTTAACACCTGTCCTACTTTGAGAGGAACAGTCCCTCTTTGGGCAGCTGTGTCCTGACAAAAATATTAAAAAGGGCAAGTGTCCTGAGATTGTAGGACATAATTATGTCCCATATTTTATGTAATAGTTGCATAAAATAGTTATTTCTGTATCTAAAAGACCTAAATGTTACAAGAAACATAATAAGTAACTAAACTGCTACAATAATAAGGTTTTATTTAGGTAAAAAGTTAAGTTCTAATCTTTGTACTGACCGTGGGTATGTGTCGGCCTCTAAAATCCGATGTGTGTCCTGCAAATGTCCCACTATGGCCATTTGAAAAGGTGGCAACCCAAGCCAAAGAGGTTCAGTCAACAACACAACTGCAATGAGTGCAAATATCTGTGACAGAAATGCACGAGACAGCTGTCATGTAGCAACATTTCGGTACATATCGATGTATTACCGGAGGGATTGCAGGATCAACATCACCTGCATGCTATATAGGAACCAATTAACAATGGCTTAATGAATAATCCTGCAATAACCATAGTATTAGTCTACTAAATGATAGGTCTTCAATTAGGGAAGGAGTCCTCACACATATGGAATATGTATAAATGCAGTCCCCACAAACCTTTATCTGCTATGTACACCCACATACATCTCCCCCACATCCAAAACAATTGCAATACAGAGTGTAATAACATCACAAACATCCACTCACTCAATGACATCTGCAGAAGCCTTAACATACCTTGTGAGAGACACACTGTAATGGCGCTATGTGAAATCGTTGCTGTTGTACAATGGAAGAGGTGCCGATGTTACAGGTTTTGTTTTCAATAGTCTTGTATCAGACGGTTGCGATAACAGCTACACTCACATGTAAAACTACATCCTCTAGCCATCACACACAATCCACGGGGGACATGAAGTCAAAATATCTGTGTCTCTCCATAAAGCAGTTGCAATTCATCCCAAAAAACACATCCAGGCCATCTTCCTCGAAGGTAGGGCAAAAGGGCAACGCCGAAGTGGAGTATTCAATTATACCCCACTGTTGCCGTGTAATTGGCTAATGGAGTAGCTGCACAGCTGATGTGCATGTAACCATCTACTCTGGAACACCAATTGGTGGCAGGATACCACATGTTACTGGTATCTACGTATAAAAGGATGTCTTGCCATACATTCAAACTGTATGCACATACCATAAAACCGTTGAAACAGGAAAGGAGTACAACAGATATTTTTGTACACTCGGACCACTAAGAAGGTATGTAGAACACTCAGTATGTTAGTGTATGTAGTGCCTGTTCTGTATTAATGAAACTGTACGCAATGCATACAGTGGGAAAAGGTATTATGTAGTGATGCCTTGTTGAGCATAGTAAAGCTTGTAGAAATTGTGTGTGCTGCCATGGGCCGCAAGGTAAACACCTCATACACCACAAGGGATGCTACATAAGGGCTTTAAACTCAACAATTCCACTCCAGCCGCTGTCAGTGGCAGGGTTTGTCCAACAAGTACGTGCCATAACAGGGGATAGTATTTGTCGATATACTGTAACAGTAGGCATATGTATGGGCTTATAACTGAGAATAACATGTCTAAGGTGGTCCTGCTGTGCAATTATGCTTTGCATTATGGGATATTGTCGCAAAAATGTAAAATGTACAGTATTGTAGGTAGGTATGTCAAATATTTTACATAGCATTACTGTTATATTATGCAAACATCAGGTATGTCTATTGGCATGTACAATACACAATAACAGGAGACATATGGCTTGTAGTCACCAGACAGTGTAACCGCATGATAGCTAATTGAAATGGAAGAGCTACTCAATTATCCATGCACAAAGGACATGTAATAGCTTCATAGGTTCATAGTTAGGTACTATGCTGTCTGGCCAAGTCCATTCGTAAGCCCAACTACAGAGTTTTCACTTGCGGCTCCTCCCTAGGTTAGTGTCCTGTGCCTGTGAACAGCAGAGATATTTGTTTCCTGCACCTGTGTACAGTAGAGCCACTGCAGTGATCCCTGGCGTACATGTCTGTCTCCCATCCACCCATCGAGGTATCTCTTGAAGAGTGCTAGTGAGGGTCCCTGCCTGATGTACATAGGAATCATGTTCCAAAGCATGGTGAGTGTCCGGTTCAGGAATGTATCCCTCCAGCACGTCCTAGCCATCGTTGCGTTTGGGTACATATCCTAGAGAATGTTGCTCTCAGTGGCTTTTGCTTATGTTGCTTATGTGGAGCATATCCATCAATATTGTTGTGGACATGGGCCTTGTATGTTCAGCAGAGATCACCTCTGAGTATGCAGTATACAAATGATTACAGTTGGTGTTTCTGTAGTTGTGCTGCATATGTCATCCTTCAGAGGTCAGTAATCCTCTTGGTGTGTTAATGTTGTGGTATTCAAAGCCGTTGCTGTTGTTTCGTAAGGTACACCCCAAATGGTGTGTTGTACCCTTGAACATGTTTCATAAGTCAGGAGTAGAGAGGTACAATGGCTGCCTTTGTTCTGGCTACAAACCCATTACAGATTAGGGTGGCCACGTAGAAGGATATCCACGCAACCTAACCTTGGCAATATGGTTATCAAAGGAGTGGGTGCTATATACTTAGTTCTAAGATCCCTTATAATGTCTTATGTATGTAGGGGACTACCACCTATGTGATAGTCAGTGGGTGATTGGTGTAATCCAAAGGGGATGTCTATGCACCTTGTGGCATGCAGCTTGAGGCCATGTTATCGACACCAGGTATCTGCCACAGTGACACCCTTATGGACGGTGTCTGTATCAGCTGGTGAATTAATCATGGCCCCTAGTTTGCAGTCGTCTGCAAACCTATTCAGGGAAAGTCCTTCTGTGCTAACCTGTACCTCACAGAAGCATATACCGAACATGAGGGGCCCTATGACCGAGGACTGGGGTACGGCAATTGTAACTGAATTACAGTAGGAACTAGGGTATGCTACCCTCACTGTGTGGGTTCTGTCCGTGAGCCACTTTGCATAACATCTCATGACGTAGGGGTTGATGTGCAGGTTGATGTGTATGTTGACAATACCAGAATGGGGAACGGTGTTGAAAGCCAAAGAGAGGACAAGGTAGGCTGTGTGGACCTCCTTACGCTCATCTACTACCTTGGTAACTGTCTCAAAGGACTCCACCAGGTGTAGGAGTCACGGTCTGGCCCTAACAAATCCAAACTGGGTGGTATCAAAGGTTTGGAGCCCACCAATGTCTCTGCGAATGACTTCCATGATGATGTGCTCCATAGCCTTGCAGAACAGTCTAGTCAGGCGTATAGGGCAATAGTTCCTCTGGTCCATTGTGGCGCCACCTTTGTGGAGTGTGATAACTGTTGCTGTGTGCCATTCATGGGCCACAATGCCTGATACAAGGCTATTAGTGAATTTGGTGCCCAAGTGGGGAGCCATGTCATTCTGAGGTTTGTGTAAATCACAGCCTGGGATGTTGGATGGTCACATGGAGTCTGTGTACCAGGCTTTAGAGAGTGCAGCTTAGAACTTTGTAGTTGTGACTGCAGGGACTCTGCATTGTTCCTGTATAGATGTGGGCCCTTTAGAGTGTGAGATGGGTGTAAAGTTAGCACTGAACCTATCAGCCAGGATGTTGTCAATATCAGTCGGTTCTGTAATGTTCGTGCCTAACCACTGTATGTCAGAGCAGATGTGGGTATCACCATCAAGAGTAGTGACATACCTCCATAAAGATTTGTGGTAGTCCTTGGTATGAGTCGCAGTAATGTTTATGTCTCTAGCTTTGGAAGATGTGATAAGGGATCTCAGATATCTACTGAGGCTGACCAGGGAGCTACCCCACCCATGGGATTGTACTCTACTTTGCAACAGTCTCCTCCTTCTGTTGTACATTATGTCCATGGCAGTGGACCCCCAGAGTAGCGTCCATTATCTGGTGGGTACCGTCATGGCTCTGTTTGGGATAGCATGATCCATGCAGTCGTGTAAGTGCTAATGAAGTGCTGTTGTGTATGATTCAGCGTTTGTAACTATATTGTCCATCTGCATGGATGTCATGACGTTTACTACTGCTGTCATAAGAAGCCTGAGGTTGGCTTTGTAGAAATATTGTACTGTGTTTTCCGTGAAGGGTGTGGTGCCAGGATGTGGATAACAAGGGTGATTAGCATACGTTCGGATCTGACCAATGAGGGGATAACCCCAGGTGTGGAACACCAGTCACACATGTTGGTAATGTTCAGGTCTGGGATATTGTTGGCCCTGGTGGTGGTGTGGATAGGTTGATCCAGCTGATTGGAGGTTATGAATCCCAGAAAGTGTTGGCCTAATGTGTCGGTGCATGAGTAGGTATCCCAGTTAAGTGTGGGGTAGTGTCAGTTTCACATCAGTAGTTCCTGTTAGAGCCCTACTTTCCAGTACACCAAGAAGTGAGGGCTGTTAACTGTGGGGTATGGTGTGTAATCTGTAGCAAGCTACAATTTGTATAGCAGTTATAGCCACAGTTAGTTGCACTTGGATTACCTCTGATGCATTGTGCTAAGCAACCAGCCTAGAGGTGTGTACATCCTTGTGAAATATGGACACACCTCCACTGTGGGTGTTCCGGTCCTGGTTACATGACTGAAAGGTGTGGTCTGCGTAATAGCCTGTTAGTGCAGGGGTGCTCTCAGGAGCCTAGAAGCAGGTCCCAGTCACTGCAGAGATATCGAAGTGGTCCATTATAAGGAGTGCCTTGGGTGAGTGCATTTGAGATGAAGATGTCAAGCATTGAGTAACATTACCCTCAGGTTTTGCTTGCCTGTTCCTGTTCTGGTGGTGAATGTTATTTGAACCGTGTCTAAAACAGGCACTATAGGAGCAGCAAGAGCCTTAGACATTATCCGTAATCCCAGGGCCAACAGGTGCAGGTCATCTGTGCCAAAGCATCGTGCTCTGTTGACCATGTCATTCAAAGCAGAGAGATACTGGATACCCTTGGAATGACACCAAAAGCATAGCCAACTGTTGAAGTGAATAATTCAGTCATTGTACTGCATTATCAGTCTGGACGAATGCAGAATGCTTCTCAGGGCTATGGCAATACCTGCCTGGGCTACAAGATCGGAGAGCTGTTGCATGTCTCTTTACATGTAGTCCAGGAAGTTACATCTCAGGGAATTCACACTAACATGGAGAATGACAGTCATATTGTACCTGTTGAGGAGTGACCTGAGTGCATAGGTTATGTTGCGGATCCTGCTACCCGACATCCATATGAAAGTGACTATCACCTTCTGTAGCCTGCTGTGTGGGACATCAGTGTGACTGCCTACAGAGTCACCTATGACTAGTGGGTATGTTATATCACCCTATTGGCTGTAGTTGATGGGCACACATGAGTCTGTGTGCTATAAGTAATTGGTGTTGTCTTTGGTGATGGGGGCTGCCTGCATTTCTGCTTTGGTGTCCTCTGTTGCCTACACAGAGTGGTATTGAGAGGCTCCACAAATGTTGTAGTCTTACTATGTGTGGCCTGTAGTGGTGGAGATCTAGTGAGATTATGTGATGAGTATGGTGTGGTGCAAACGTTTAACATCCCCACATGATTGTCAGGTTCAGTCTGAGTTGGAGAGAGCATTACCTCCAGCATGGCTACATATGTGCATCTCCCACAGGTTGTAGTGTCATATGTTAGGAGGTGAGCATTGACTGTGTACGTGAGACAATTGCTATATTGACTCATGATGCCCATATTCATCATATAGACAGGCGATAACACTTGGAATTGACACTTGGACATGCCTGAATATTCAACCATTTCTCACTAGATATGTGAGGTAAGTGTGTACAACAGCTGTTTTACTCTAAGCAAGCTGGAAATGTAAGTACAAACAGTGTTTACCTGTAGGAAATGAGTAGGATTGAGTGCTATAGTAATTAGTAGCTCATGAAGTGCTTACATGTTCTGAACAAGTGCTGAGCATGAATAAGCAATACAGATAGGGTGTTGGATAACATAAACTCACTGCCCCCCCAAGAGGTACACAATCACATATCCATGAACACTACAGAGCCCCTGTAACCATAACTATGATGGTACAAGGTGCACTCAGGCTGCATGTGACCTGTCCACATCCCTGGTTGTATCATACACATATGGCAAAATAGTTTGCTCTACACATACACATCATGTAAAACATAGGTTCATGTCAGTCTGTGAAAACACTGAATGGTGCACACCAACAGTTATCACAGCTCACAAAGTGGAGACACCACTCATAATGGGAGGCACTGCACTATTACCCTGCTGAGTATGGTCAGAAAGTCCATGAACCTTAATCAACATATATGTTGTTAGCAGTACAGATGTAGATGACAGTACGGATGATTTTACACTGCATATCATACCTGTGACAGGTCATAGGACATCATCACCCATACTGTGTTCCACCTACACTCAGTATACTAGATGTACCTTTGTATGTCACAGGACTGTTCTGCCAGTGGCCTGTTGACAGAACCAACACTACAAAAGGTGTCTGAGTGACGTGCATATCACACCAGTGGCAGCTACAGTAAAACAGGGTTAATGTTTTGTACTCCCCCCTCATTGTAGCCCATACCACACAGACAAATGGGAGGCATCTGTGTATGTAAGTATGTGAATGGCCATGACCTAGGAGCAATGGCTGACTCAGTGTTGTGGACAACATACAGAATGGGCTTTGTGGGTGAGGTGCGTGACATATGTGCACAATCTGACAGCTGCATATTGCATTGTCACTGCTAGGTTAATAACCCTGTACCCATGAACTACCACCTAGGCAGTGGCCAACATAATTGACACTGTGTGTAAGGGATGGTGCTGTGCAGTTTACCTCTCTGAACTACTGATGTCACCAGGCCTATTAGGTAGTCATAAGAGGCAACCCTAGTCATGACAGGGTGCCATCCATGAGCAAGGAGATCATTGTACAGTCATACTCATCACTCAAGTGACCAATATCGGATCACATATCACCTTTAAGGGGTAGTGGCCATGCTTGGATGGGCGACACCAGCCTTCACAATCCTCATCTCCACTATGCAGCATGCTGCCTACCCTGCATAAAGACATGTCCAACACTGTGATGTTGGACATGCTACATGTACATATCCTGATCTGAAAAACATACGTCATGGACAGCCACCTACCTATTACAAGGATCGCCACATGCTGGACAGATCCCTGTGCCATACATGTTACATACTCCTGCCATACTATGCAACCCTGTCCAGCAAAGCTGCACATGTCATCTCTGTCAGACATGGTGTGATGACCACATGGTAGATGTATCATTAACTGTCTGGATCAGTTATGTGGCACTGATTCATCTGGTGGCGGGAACATGGCTGTCGGATACAGCTAGAAAACCCTACATCCTATGCTCATACATGACCCAGGGCATACACACTACTACATGACCTTGTCCATACATGCTATAGTTGATAACCATCCCTACAAATACCATTCGGCTAGCCATTGTCCCATGTGTATCACATGTGCAACAAAGGCGATACGTGGCAGGATGTTGAACTACTGTGCAGTGCCATGTAGATGTATATGGCAAAACACAGGCATGCAAAGGTTTCCGTGTGCATGTCTGCATTGTCACAGGTCATGTCCATTAAGGCAGTGTATGTGTTGATATGTGACATATACACAGCATCAAGGTCAACAGCATTAATGTGGACACATCCAGGCATGTGCTGATAGGTAAGAACACCAGTACAGGCAAACAGACATGTCCACATCAACACAGCATTCACATGGACTATGAGCAATGTAATGAGGTGACACACATATATGGTGATAATATCCAGTCCCCATCGGGTGTTACATGTGTGTGACACAAACATGTCAGTGGTGTCAGTGTCATGAAGATTTGCAAAGACAACTGTTCACATGTACTAAATGTAATACACATGTATGTGCAGCTGTATCTCTGTGCATCTCTGAGATACTGTGACCTGTCTCCATCATTATGTCTTCCAGATTTGCCTCGATCAAGACTGCCAGCATATAGCTGCTTAGAGGATGAGGCCCTCATACCTTACCTCCAGGATAACTATGAGGTATTGTTCAACCATGTGCCACAGCATGCCCAGCAGCGTGATGATCTGTGGCAGGAACTTCGCAGGAGGGTTAATGATGTGGGTAGCCACAACTGCACCTACCAGCAGGTGCACTGACACTGCACGGAACTGATCAGACATGTGAAACAGCGTGCAAATGCAATCACCAGGGAACAGGGTGGTACAGGTGGTGGGCCACCAGCCCAGCCCCCACTCACACGTACCGAGGAGCTACTGGCCAGCCTGGGGATGCCATCAGAACAGCATCCACAAACTCTATCTGCCATCATGGAGGTGGGTGTCTCCCAACCACCGAGCCTGGAGTTGCCTGGTAAGTCACTACTGCACATATAACTATTATATCCCATTTAGTTGCATGTGTCACTGTACAATATGTAATGTAACATCATATGCAAGGTATGTTTACACACATGCCACATACTATAGTATGCTACCCTGTGTATGCACACATGTGCATACTCCATAGTATATACTATTGTACTGGTGAATGTGTTAACATGCACATTGTACCCTGTAACTGTCATACAGTCATGGATAATGATCATACTGCTGTGTCACCCCTATATAGGTACCTCTGGCATGCCGCAGAGACAGCAGACCGTTGCAGGTGAGACAGTTATCAGTATCAGGCATGTTAATGCACAGATCTATTCATCATGTGGCCAGTTAACACGTGTACACATAATGTATGGTCCAGTCATGATATACAGGTTGCATCTTTAATCAATCACACTGGCTACCCATGTGCAATACATACAAACTAAATGAAACACCGACATGAAACCACAGAAACTGCCATTGCTAGATGTATGAACAGCTGTGCATACAATGGTGGAGGTGTTGTTCAATGTAGGAATATGTTCTATACATCAGATCAACACATGTGGGGTACGCAACAGTACTACACAGTTAGCTGGAGTATGGGCAGCCCACAGGATTCACCATTGTGTAATATGCCTGTGCAATGATTGCACACATTGTGATGTGCCATCTGATGTGTCCATGACATGTAGTGGTCCGGCTGCAACAGTGTCTCACTATCCCATAAAACATACCCCACATACCAGACATACAACCCTTTGTCTGCATAACCCTGTGGACAGTGGAGTATCTGACATCTATGGGTGTATGTCATATGGGACAACACAGACATGTGAGATGGACGGCCATCACAAACATTTGGACAACACATGTTCACACATGGCCATGGAGGATGGCCAGAGACATGTAGCAACACACAGTAGATGTGATGTGTATGTGTGTGCACCCTGTTGTACATTGTCTACACATGGTCCAACTATAGCCTTTGTTGAATGGTTATACAGTAGATGTGGAACACTGGAGATCCTAAATGCCTGTGCATAGCTTGTGGAGGTGTCACTTAATTCGACCACATAAGATGTGTTGAACATCATGACTGTGTCACAGCATGGGGCAGTAAGGGGGGCACCTGTACCCCAACTTAACTGTTTAAATTTAAAAACAGGATTTTGCTCAGTTTTGTTGCCTTACTCCTTACATGTGATTAGCAATATCTACCACAGACACAGACAAACTGACAAACTAGCTGCTGACACCCTGTCACCCTAGTCAACATTGCAAAATCTTTTAAAAATGAGTAGAATACTACAAATAGCTGTACAAGATTAGCTCACAAAAATACATTTAAAACAAATCAATATTAATCCAAAAATCCTCCTTCATCTGTACTTTTATATCTCATCGTTTTGACCTGTATTAACATATTTATTTCATGCAGCTTAATTTCTTGACACCATAAAGTAGGAAACATGAATTATTGTGGCCTCACAACTGTGTCAACAGGGAACATACCAGGTGATGTTGTTGCATTTTTTAAGTCTTATTTTCATCTAAAATCAAGTGAAAAAAAGACTATTACTACCACTAGATGCCACTAATTTAGTGCTGAATGAAAAACAGAATATGCATTCTGTTTCATGCCTTTGCATATGATCTTTAAAAATAACATTTGAGCTTTAAGATCAGTTTAATTCAGTCAGCTGACATATTTACATAAGTATTCATATTTTGAGAGAAGCTAATTCATTTGGGGCAAATGCTAGTGAACTTGACATATTCTTGAACACAGAAAAAAATTTAGCTAGAAGAAGATACACTAATGCATGATTTATATTTTAGCACTTTTGGGTGATGATGAGTTTTCTGTTTCTCCTCGGGGAGGTGTTCAGAAATAATGTTTTTTCCCCAACTAACATTACTTTTCAGCAGATTAAGTAATGGAACACATCTTTTGGTGCTTTGGAAAGTCAGATATTTATTGTAAGTAGAACCTGGCATGAAATCAAAATTCTTGAGGATGGCTAACATTTTTACTGGTGCTGATGTCCGGGTTTGTCTCAGGCCCATAAATATATCATTTGGCAAAGGACGAGTTCAAAAAGTCAAGTGTAATGTACCAAAACTGTGAATTTTTGATTTTGATTTTTTTATTATTATAATTTTTAAAAAATATCTACAGTGGATTGAAAGCATTAATCTTACCTGTTAAAAGATACTGATAATAACCAGGGGGATTCATGAAGTTTTAGGTGCAGGTGGGTGGTATAATGCCTATGGGGCGATTCGGGAATCCATTCCAGGGCACTACCAGCGTATGCCAGATCTGCACAGCTGGGCTCATGTATGTTTAACCACATGCACAGTACTGCAGCATAAAAATGAAGGTACATAATGATTCATGAAGTGGTGCAGGCATGGCCCATACAGAAATGTAAACCAAAAAACAGTTTACATTTTCCAAACAGAACATCGGAGCCATGAAAGCGGACCAAACACGAAACAAAGTTAACATATGCCAATGGCTAAATATACAGCCAATGGCATAAAAACATGCACAACACATAAAAATAACATTTAATGTCATGGCCACACTAACAAAAAGTACAACAGCAGGGCATGTGGAAAAGGGGAAAAAAGGGAAAATATAAAAGATGTCATAAAATTGCAATGTAACACAAATTATGATTTCACCATAATAGTCAATGGTATGCATGCACCCACAACCAAGCTGAAAGGGTTGCTAAGGGTCTGTGACAGTGTTTGAAACTATGAATTAGTAGTCAATGCCATGCAAATGAGGCAAGTAATACAAAAATGTCCCGCCTAGTGTCCCAAATAGCCAACCCAAGTGGTCGGGAGGTATACATGACATCAGCAGTGGGGGGCCACCATAGCTGTAAGCACATTGGAGCAATAAATTTTCCCATTGCTAAGCAAAGCCGCAGGATGGGGGTGTGGTTTAGTTATTGCTTTTTAGCTGAGAGCAAAATGGTCCCCAAAGGTGTGGTGGATGACAACCCCCCAAAACCCCCAGGGCAGGGGGCCACCACAGCTGAAACAGGAATTTTTGGGAAGACAATAAGGAAATGCTGCAGTAGGGTAATTGGAGTAAAAATGAGTAATTAACACCTATTAACTCACAGTGGGCCATTGAAAAAGCTAACAAGGCTGCTAAGCAACATGCAGAACAGGATAGGGAGGTGTGGATTGCAAAGAAAAGAAACTATCACCAGAGCAAATCAAACCTGCAGTAGATCGGCTATAAAACACATTTCGCAATCCTGGTTTGGGAAAGTACAAAAAAAGCAGGCTGCTGGATGCATGCCCGCCAATGGGAAATCATTAAAAAAGTGAAGGCAAAAAGAGGTGATCCATGGAAACTAAATGTAATTCAACACCAAAGGCACCACAATAGCAGTACCTGTGGTAAAACACAAAAGGTTTCCCCTTAGGTTCTGGTTGGGTACTACACACCCATATATAAAAATAGCCATAAAATTTTGGCATTTTTCCCCAAAACCCTGGATGTCAGCAGGGAAGTGTGACCGGGGGTGAATTTTTTCCTCCAAGGTTTTTGAAGGGTAAAAAATTTGCTTGACATGTATGAACTACCAGGGGGGTTGGGTCAAAATCCCCCAGTATGGAGGATGAAAAGGGTTTAGACCCTGGGCGTGGCTCTGAGATTAAAATGTAGCATGTCCAACAGCTCTGGGTTTAAAGGCCTTTATAACAGAGAGGGCCTCTGGGGGGGCCAATGAAAAGAGTATAGCGGGATTTTTAACCAGGGGGCATCTGCTTTAGGCCTGTGATTCAGTGGGGTACGGGGGCCTTTCCAGTTGTTGGATGTCTTGAGATACATACCAAAGGGGCTTGTCCCATAAGGGGCAATGAGGGATGAGTACAGTACAATGACCCCCCCTTTTCTGGATGAAAAGCCCGGATGAGGTGTGCCACATAAGGTTTTCCCACAGTTGTGGCATGGGTTATCAATAGACCAGCCACCTGTGTAAGTCTCATCACATTTTGGATGTACTGCCACCTTTTGGAAAACAGGAACATGCCCAAAGGGATAACAATACATGGCATTGAGTTTGAGCCCTGGCTCTGGCACAACATCTGCTGTAAGGTTTGAAAACCCACATCATTTGGGACAATAATGGCCCCCTTTGCAGTCACCCTTTTTGAACCAATAGTTTTGCCACTTCAAAAAGTGATGAAAAACAAGGCAGGACAAACCTAAAACTTGCATTTGGAGCTGGATTTGGGCCCCCAGTGTGGGTTCTATAAGCCTTTTGCAACCCAGGGCAGGATTAATACCCAACAGTAAGGGGTGACCTTTTACAACAACATAGAAGCCAAGATGCCCTTGGGGCCAAAACCCAATTACCTGGGGGAGATCAAATGCACCTTGTGTTTGAAAGGAAACACCAACCATTAGGCATACCAATACAACATAAGTTTCCCTGCAGCTCTGATTGTACTACACCCCCTATGACATCATCAGTGTTCAAAGCACAATAGTATAAAGTGTGAAGGCACTCACACACCTTTTATTCCCAAACACTGCACCATTGGTGTAAACAGGGGAACTTTTACAATGTAGGGAGCCCATAGCTGTGATTCATCACCATGTGTTGGGACTGAAGGTGGTGTGGAGGATGATGCTGACAACCACCTCAGGCCCCGGAGGAGGAAAGAGTGTTCAGACCAAGGGTAACCTACCAGGGGCTACATGATCGGGAGATAGGGGCATTACAGGGTGGACAGGGACATCATACAGCAAATTGTTAAACTGTCCCGGGCCACCCCAGATCCAGAAACAACAGGGGGAACCCATCCCAGTGGACACGGTATGTGAAAGGGAGAATACTAGCCACAGGTACCTTTCAAAGGCCAACTGGAGATTTATGGGGATCTCATAGGCATCCGCATCCAGGGTACTCCACCAGTTCCTGGTTGCCATGTTACCACATGCCAATGAGCATATATACTTCCCCCGAACTCAGGAGGAGTTGGCCAGCAATATGCCTTTCCACCATGTGGCAGACTACCCAGAGGTACTGGGTGCAATAGACTGCCCCATACATATCAAGTCACCACCGGTGAGCATGGTAGGCACTAAAAACCGCAAGGGATACCACTCCAGCAACTGCCAGGTAATGTGCAATGCCCAGGGCATTATCATGGATGTGTGTGCTGGCAGCCCTGGAAGCTACCATGACTCCCACATCTGGCATGCCTCACAGCTGTACCAGGTATTTTTCAGGGGGGACATCCCATATGGCCACCTTGTGGGGGATGCTGGCTATGCACTGGAGCCGTGGATGATGACTCCCATCAGAAATGCACACACACCCATGCAAGAATGCCATAATGAGGCACACGCACAAACCAGAATCATCATAGAGCGTGTGTTTTGGGATGCTGAAATAAAGTTCCGTTGCTTGGACATATCTGGTGGAGCCTTGCAGTACTCTCCAGGCATGTGTGCCCACATCTTCATAGTATGTGCCATGCTACATAATATGATCCTGGAAACAGCTGCAGCAGGGACATAATGGTGAAGGCCCTCACAGCCCACCCAATTCCCAAAGGGGCCATCACAGGCACAGGGGGATTCAGACCACAACACCCTGTGCCAGCCCCAGTAGGCAGAGGAGGCTTGCCCAATATGCCCATGCCTTGGCAAAGGGGGGAATAGCACATACACTGACAGTGTAGGCCCCTATGGACTGACATTTTTCTCCACCTGCACACACAGTAAAATGGATGGCACACCCCGACCACCTGTAAATTGTTTATGTATGGGGGGTTACTGGGGAATCCTACATAGGCAGCCCTCAACTTTACACAAAAAGCTATTGGAACAAGGAAGTCAACACCTGAACAGTAAAGCTAACAGATTGTTGATACTGTATGTATAGGTTCCTAGGTACATCGGTAGGTACATGCCGTTTGAAACCTTTCAGCCTAGGAAAAATGTGTCGCCCCCAACTTTAACCCTGTCCTGGGGAGCAGAGCCAATTGCAGGACCCCGGGGTGAAAACACTGTTCCCCCCCCCTCTGAAAATTCCCTGGTGTTTTTGGGGGGCTCCATATAATGTAATCAGGGATGTGGCAAAGCATGGGGAGTCCCCATGACAGGTACCCTCACCCCAGCATTCTCCAGTTATGGTTGTGGAAGGTGTAGCACATTACAGTGTGTGGCTCACTGTGACATATTCCCATGCTGGAGCACATCCATTAAACATCACTTGGACATACCATTAATAGGTATCACCCATATGTAAACTAACTGAGTTACACATTTGTTTGCAGTATGGAGGAACAGTAGTACAGTCACATACAAAACCCATAACACTTGTACAAATCCCAGATGCCCAAGTGGTAAAGCCACTGACTGTGTGGGTGCATGTTCCCGGTTCCACCTGAAAGGGGGATTACGAAATTTCGGGGCAAATAATGGATGTTGGATGCAGGTCATTAGAGCATTTTTAAAGCACATGTTAGTGGGTTTATGGGGGCAAGTGCGGTGGCGTTGTTTAAACATGACTACATGGATATGTGAAAAACAGGTCTAAGCTTTGCTGAATATCATGCAGATCACAGTAAAAGAGGGCCAGAACAGGTGAAACGCATTATTCCCCCTTTTACTAATAGTGCCTGCTCTGAAGGTAAAACGACCACTGCCAGGAGTAGAACATGCAACCATGTACACAATCACCTACCACTAAGCTACCTGAGATGTACCAATGGCAGGTGTATTGTGACAGGTTAAAACAAAAAAGGGCGGAGTTCGGAAATAGTATACCCCCCATGTCCCCAAACAAAAGGGTGTTTTTCCTCTCTCTCTCTCTCTCTATATATATATATATATATATATATATATATATATATATAAAAAAAATGATAGAAATATTTTTAAATATATACGGAAAACATATATCGCAAATATATAGTTTGGTTAAAAAATGTACACAACCATGGAGGTACAAATAAATAGGATACTCCCAAACCCAAATGTTTACATACCGACACGCAAATAAGGGCTGAAAGCCCGAAAGACCACAGTCCCGGGAACACTAAAACCCTAATATTATCACGATGTTAAGGGACATTTAGTTATTGCTGCTGGTGCTGCGGTCCAGGTAGGTACTGTGTTTAAGTGTGTTTCTGATTGCTGTAGTTTTTAAGTGTGTTCTGAGTGGTGTGTGTTTTCCGTGGGACTGTAATGTGTGTGTGTGTGTGTGTGTGTGTGTTGCGGTGTCTGTTGGGGCTAACTGGGTCATACCCGCCATAGGCATGGGTTAAACCACCTGTCCCACTTGGCGGGGGACAGCCCCTCTTGGGGCAGTTGTGTCCTGAAAAAAAATTGAAAAAAGGGAAAATGTCCTGAGATTGTAGGACATAATTATGTCCCATATTTTATGTAATAGTTGCAAAAAATAGTTATTTCTGTATCTAAAAAATAAATGTTAAAAGAAACATAATAAGTAACTAAATGCTACAAAATAAGGTTTTATTTAGGAAAAAAAGTTGTTCAAACCCTTTGTACTGCCCGGGGGTTTTTGGGCCTCTAAAACCGATGTGTGTCCTAAATGTCCCACTATGGCCATTTGAAAAGGTGGCAACCCAAGCCAAAGAGGTTCAGTAAACCAACACAACTGCAATGAGTGCAAATATCTGTGACAGAAATACAGACAGCTGTCATGTAGCAACATTCTACATATCGATGTTTTTCCGAGGGATTGAAGGATCAACATCACCTGCATGCTATATGGGAACCAATTAACAATGGCTTAATGAATAACCTGCAATAACCATAGTATTAGTCTACTAAATGATAGGTCTTCAATTAGGAAGGAGCCCTCAAAATATGGAATATGTATAAATGCAGTCCCCACAAACCTTTATCTGCTATGTACACCCCCCTACATCTCCCCACACCAAAAAACAATTGCAATACAGACTGTAATAACATCACAAACATCCACTCACTAAATTTGACATCTGCAGAAGCCTTAACATACCTTGTGAGAGACCCCTGTAAGGGCCCATGTGAAATGTTGCTGTTGTACAAGGGAAAAGACCCGATGTTACAGGTTTTTTTTTCAATAGTCTTGTATCAGACGGTTGAGATAACAGTACACTCACATGTAAAACTACATCCTAGCCATCACACACAATCCACGGGGACATGAATCAAAATATCTTTTCTCCCAAAAAGCAGTTGCAATTCACCCCAAAAAACACATCCAGGCCATCCCCCAAGGTAGGGAAAAGGGGCAACGCCAAGTGGAGAATTCAATTATACCCCACTGTTGCCGTGTAATTGGCTAATGGAGTAGCTGCACAGCTGATGTGCATGTAAAATTTACTCGGAACACCAATTGGTGGCAGGATACCACATGTTACGGTATCTACGATAAAAGGATGTCTTGCCATACATTAAAACCCTGTATGCCATACCATAAAACCTTTTAAACAGGAAAGAGTAAACAGATATTTTTAACTCGGACCACTAAGAAGGTATGTAGAACACTCAGTATGTTAGTGTATGTAGTGCCTGTTCTGTATTAATAAAGTAGCAATGCATACAGTGGGAAAAGGTATTATGTAGTGATGCCTTGTTGAGCATAGAAAAGCTTGTAGAAATTGTGTGCCGGGGCCCACAAGGTAAACACCTCATACACCACAAGGGATGCTACATAAGGGCTTTAAACTCAACAATTCCACTCCACCCCGCTGTCAGTGGAGGGTTTGTCCAACAAGTAGGGCCATAACAGGGATAGTATTTGTTGAAAACTGTAACAGTAGGCATTGTATGGGCTTATAACTGAGAATAACATGCCTAAGGTGGTCCTGCTGTGAAATTATGCTTTGCATTATGGGATTTTTGAAAAGCAAAAATTTGTAAAATTTTTTACAAAAAAATTTTGTAGGTAGTTTTTATGTCAAAAAAAAATTTTTTAAAAATTAAAGCATTATTTTGTTATAATTTTTGAAAAAACTTTTCCGGGTTTATTTTTCTATTGGGCCAAGTAAACCCAATACACAATTAACCCAAAGGAAAATACATTTAATGGCTTTGGGAAAGCCCCCACCAAAAAAACAGGGGGTTTAAAAAGGCATGAAATTGGGGGTTTTTTAATTTTTGAAATGGGGGAAAAGAGTTTTTATTTTTCAATTTTTCCTTTTGGGCACCAAAGGACATTGGTAATAGCTTTCTTTTTAGGTTCATAGTTTTAGGAAAATTTTTTTTAATGTTTTTTCCCTTGGGGCCCCAAAGGGTTTCCCAATTTTGTAAGGGGGGCCCCCAAAACCCTTACAGATTTTTCCCCCTTTTAAATGGGTTCCCCCCTATTATTTTTCCTGTCCCTTAAAGAAACCATTTTTTTCCTCCACCTGTGTACAGTGGGGATTGGTGAACCCCGGGGAATGTTTTTATCCCCCCTTGGGTTTTCCGGGGGCTTGGGGGCCCTGTTATGACAAGGAATTTTTCCAAAACCCCCCCATGGGGGTGCCCGGTTCAGGGTGAATCCCCCCAGGCCCCTATTTGCTTTTGGGCCCTCCCCCGGGGAAAAATTTTCCTCTGGGGCTTTTTTTTGTTTTTGGGGAAGCATATAAAATTTTGGGGCCCCCATGGGGCCTTGAAATGTTCAGGGGAAAACCCCTTGGGTATGCTATAAAATGTTTTTGGGTTTTTCCTGTTTTGGCCATTTGCTTTTAACATTCCTCTGGGGTTAATTTTGGGTTTTGGTTGTGTTGTTTCAATCCCCCAAAGGGGGAGAACTTTTTAAAGCCAATGAGAGGACAAGGTGGCCTTTTTTTGGCCTCCAAACCCATTACAATTGGGGGGCCCAAAGGATACCATGAACCATTGGTTGGAAACAAAAATGGGGGGTATAAAGGGTTTGGACCCCAAATGTCTTTTTTGGGGGGATTTCCATATGTGATAGCCTTGAGGGAAAAAAGGGTTCTAGCCCGTATAGGGGCCAATTTTTCCCCGGTTTCCCAAGTCCCCCTTTGGGGGTGGAAGGGGTAAATAACGGGTTTTGCGTTTTGCCCATTCAGGAAAGCCTTCGGCTATTATGAACTTCCCAAAATGGGGGCCCCATGCCAACTGGGGTTTGTTGTAAAATTACAGGGGGGAAATGGGAGGGTCCCCATGGGGGCCCTTTTTCCGGCCCCTTTGATCACTTAAACGTGGGGTTGTGTGCAGGGGATTGTTTTGTTCCTTAAAAATTGGGCCCTTTAAAAGTGAGGGGGGAAAGGGTTGGGCTTTGGGGAACCTATCTCCAGGAATGTTCCAAAACCCCACCGGTTTGGGTAAGGGTTTCCCAAAAAAAACCCAAACGGGGGGGAAAAATTGGGGCCAAAATTTTTGGGGAATCCCTTCCATAATTTTTGGGGTATCCTTTGGGAAAAATTTTGTCAAAAGGGAATGTTTCTGGCCAGGGCCCTTTGGGGATGTGATAAGGGGTTCCCGGGGAAATTCCTATAAAGGCTAAGTAAAGGTCCCCAAGGGGGGAATTGTATTCTATTTGGGAAATCCCCCTTTTGGGTTGTTTAGGGTCCATGGATTTGGCCCCCAGAGGGTCCATTAACGGGTGGGTCCCTCAGGGCTCTGTTTGGGATAGATGTCCTTTTGAGTGTGAAGGGGGTGTAAAATTTGCACTGTTGGGATGTTTTCAGGGGTTTGTAATTTTGCCAACCAGGGTTGTCAGACGTTTATCCCCTCGGTATAAAACCCCTAAAGTTTGGGTTTTAAAAATATTGATTGTTTTTCCTGGGGGTTTGGGGGAGGATGGGGAAAAAAGGGGATTAGATTTCAAACTGCCCAAAGGGGGGAAAACCCCCCAGGTTGGGGAACCCAGTCCCCCTTTGGTAATTAGGCCCAGGAATTTTTGGCCCCCGGGGTGGTTTTTTGGGGGGGTCCCAGGCCGTTTGGGGTTAATAAACCCCAAAAAAGTTTTGGTAAGTGCTAATAAAGTGGTTTAGTTGGGTTTTTGGGAAATTAGTCCACTCAGGGGGTTCCCGGGTTTCCCCTATTTTCCGTCAAAAAAATAAAGGGTTTTGAAAAAGGGGGGGTAGGGTTTTTGTGAATTGGGGTCCCAAGGGGGGAAAACAAGGGTTTTAGCAGTTCGGGCCAATTGGGGGTTCCCCTTGGAAACCCCCAACATTTTTGGAAAAACCGGGCCTAGGTTTTTTCCCTTGGGGGTTGGAAATCCCCCGTTGGGGTTAGCCCCGGTTTGGGCCTAAAGGTGTGGTCGGGAAAATACCCTTTTAAGTGGGGGGTGCTCTAAAAGGAGCCTTTGGCCCCCATTTCCCAGTCACCAAGAAATGGGGCCTTTAAAAATGTTGGGGGTTTTTGGTAAAATTGTCAAGAAAATTTGGTAACATTAAACCCATTTTTGTTCCCTTTGGTTCCTTTCTTGGGGGTGAAAGTTAAAAGGTTTTAAAAACCGGAAAAATATGGACAAAAAGGCCTTTTTTCCCCCGGGTTAATCCCAAAGGGGGCTGAAAGGGGGCGGGGTCTCTGGGCCAAAGCAGGTTTTTTCCCAGTCATTCAAAGAACGGGGTTTTTATGGATCCCTTGGGGTGACAAGAAAGATGCCAACTTTGAAAAAAATTTAATTCGGGTTTTGTTTTCCCTTTCCCTTTTCGGGGGTTGAATGAGAATGTTCTCGGGGCTATGGGCAAAACCCCCTTTGGTTACCGAACCCCGGGGACATATCTTTGTCCAAACCATGTTTTTGCCCTGCCTTAAAAAGCAAAGATAGGGGGTATTTAATACCCCAGGCTGAAGTTAAAGGGAAAATTAGTCTTGTTGCTTATAATTTAATTGGTGTTTGGGTTTGGTATGGGGCAAAAGTTTTCGGGTTTTGGGGTGTTTTGTTGTACCAGGAATTTAATTAGGGCTTCACAAAATGGGTAAGTCATATTGTCCTGTTGGGGGGGACCTAGGGGAATAGGTTAGGGGTTGGTCCTGTTAACACCCCCAAAATGATTTCATTCGTCCGGGGTTTTGGGGGAACATTCCCTCCACAGGCCCCTAATAGGGGGTTGATTCCCCAGGCTGTATTTGTCAAAGGGTTGGGGTTAAAGAATTGGGGTTTTTTTGGTACTGGTTTTTTGCTTTTGCCTCTTTCCCCTACACAATTAGAAGGCAAAAATGGAAATTTCCCTTGGGGGCCTGTTTTAAATTTTCTAAAGATATGTGAGGGGTGGGGTCAAATGTTTTACTGAAGCAAGCGGGGTTGGAAAACATTTTACCTGAGGAAATGGTTAAGGTTGAGTGTATATTTAGGGGTCTTTAAATGTTACATTTTTGAACAATTGTTTAACCCATAAATCCCCAATTTTACAATAGGGGGGATAACATTAAATTCATTTGGCCCCCAAATTAAAACCTTTTCACAATAGGGAAATTTTACAACCCCTTTTTAACCTAACAATAAAATGGTACCGGGTGTTTACCTGTAAAATTGGTTGATCTTTTAAATTTATCCCAAAAAGGTTTGTTCTAAAAATCACATGAAAACAATTCAGTGGGGTTTTTGGAAAACATAAATTGCCCCCAAAAGGGGTTACACAACCACAAAGGGGAACCCCAAAACCCTTCCATAATTGGGAAAAGGGCACTCACTATTACCTGTAATTGGGTTTAAAAACCCATAACCAAAATCAAAATATTTCCCTTAAAATTTAAATCAGAAAACATGGGGTTCATTCATCCTGTAAAAACATGGAATTCACCCAACGTTTCCCAACCCCCCAAATGGAGCCCCCTTTGGGGAGGTCACATTCCCGGGGCCGGGTTGGGCAAAAACCAAACCCCTTAACAAAAATTTTTGTTGAGTAAAATGTGATAAAACCCCATTTTTCAGCTACATAAAACGGGGTTAATGGACTCCCCCATTGTGCCCATCCCACCAGAAAAGGGGACCTTTTTTGTAAGGGATTTTTGAATGGCCTTTGCCCGGGAACCAAACTCCCAAAGGTGTTGGGACCATACAAATGGGTTTTGTGGGTTTAATTTTTTGCCCCCTTTTTGTCCCCAAAATCCACACGAAAAAGGGGGGCATTTTTATTATTTTAATCCCTGCCCCTTAACTACCCCCTAGGGGGCAACTTTAAGGAAGGGGTTTTTGTGGGGAGGTGCGTGCATTTCCCCCCTAAAGCTAATTTGTTTGTCACCGGCCAAAGGTTAAAAAAGGGACCCATGTCCATGGCAGGGTCCTTTATGGCATGGGGGGGATTTGGCAGTTTCCCTCCCTAATACGGTTTCACCACCTTTGGGGGTAGTCCTTTGGGAGGGCCCCCAGCCTTAAAATCCCCCATCTAATTTTGCAGCATCTCATAAAGGGCCCAATTGGTCCAACATTTTGGGGGGGATGTTGGGAAAGGGGCACCCCATTACAATCCTATCTAAACATCGCAGGGCGCCCCCCTCCATAAAGGGAATGCCAAACACGGGAAAGTTGGCCTTTACATTTTACATATCCTGCCATACCCAGGGAACCCCTTCCTTTTAAAGGGTCCCCACATGTAAAATCCCTGTCCATACAGGGTTAATACCCGGGAATTATCAAACCCGGGCCCAGAAAGGGGCACATTCACCGGGTCAACATGGTGTGAACAGGTAGAAAAATTCCTGGATCAGAAGGGAAACCTTTTCCCCTTTGGGGGCCAACAGGGCTTGGAAAACCCCCCTGAAAATCCCACCCTAGCCTTTGGGCCCAGGGATACATTCAACCGCCATACGGGGCAATGTTGAAACCCCCCCTGTCCCAGGTGCCTTTGTAGATGTATATGGCAAAACACAGGCATACAAAAGGTTTCGTGTGCATGTCTGCATTGTCTGAGTCATGTCCATTAAGGCAGTGTATGTGTTGATATGTGACATATACACAGCATCAAGGTCAACAGCATTAATGTGGACACATCAGGCATGTGCTGATAGGTAAGAACACCAGTACAGGCAAACAGACATGTCCACATCAACACAGCATTCACATGGACTATGAGCAATGTAATGAGGTGACACACATATATGGTGATAATATCCAGTCCCCATCGGGTGTTACATGTATTAATGACACAAACATGTCAGTGGTGTCAGTGTCATGAAGATTTGCAAAGACAACTGTTCACATGTACTAAATGTAATACACATGTATGTGCAGCTGTCTGTGCATCTCTGAGATACTGTGACCTGTCTCCATCATTATGTCTTCCAGATTTGCCTCGATCAAGACTGCCAGCATATAGCTGTAGAGGATGAGGCCCTCATACCTTACCTCCAGGATAACTATGAGGTATTGTTCAACCATGTGCCACAGCATGCCCAGCAGCGTGATGATCTGTGGCAGGAACCCATGAGGAGGGTTAATGATGTGGGTGGCCTACAGCTGCACCTACCAGCAGGTGCACTGACACTGCACGGAACTGATCCAGACATGTGAAACAGCGTGCAAATGCAATCACCAGGAACAGGGTGGGTACAGGTGGTGGGCCACCAGCCCAGCCCCACTCACCGTACTGAGGAGCTACTGGCCAGCCTGGGGATGCCATCAGAACAGCATCCACAAACTCTAGCTTCCATCATGGAGGTGGGTGTCCCCCAACCACCGAGCCTGGAGTTGCCTGGTAAGTCACTACTGCACATATAACTATTATATCCCATTTAGTTGCATGTGTCACTGTACAATATGTAATGTAACATCATATGCAAGGTATGTTTACACACATGCCACATACTATAGTATGCTACCCTGTGTATGCACACATGTGCATACTGCATAGGATATACTATTGTACTGGCGAATGTGTTAACATGCATTGTACCCTGTAACTTTGTCATACAGTCATGGATAATGATCATACTGCTGTGTCACCCCTATATAGGTACCTCTGGCATGCATGAGACAGCAGACCGTTGCAGGTGAGACAGTTATCAGTATCAGGCATGTTAATGCACAGATCTATTCATCATGTGGCCAGTTAACACGTGTACACATAATGTATGGTCCAGTCATGATATACAGGTTGCATCTTTAATCAATCACACTGGCTACCCATGTGCAATACATACAAACTAAATGAAACACCGACATGAAACCACAGAAACTGTCATTGCTAGATGTGTGAACAGCTGTGCATACAATGGTGGAGGTGTTGTTCAATGTAGGAATATGTACTATACATCAGAACAACACATGTGGGGTACGCAAACAGTACTACACAGTTAGCTGGAGTATGGGCAGCCCACAGGATTCACCATTGTGTAATATGCCTGTGCAATGATTGCACACATTGTGATGTGCCATCTGATGTGTCCATGACATGTAGTGGTCCGGCTGCAACAGTGTCTCACTATCCCATAAAACATACCCCACATACCAGACATACAACCCTTTGTCTGCATAACCCTGTGGACAGTGGAGTATCTGATATCTATGGGTGTATGTCATATGGGACAACACAGACATGTGAGATGGACAGCCATCACAAACATTTGGACAACACATGTTCACACATGGCCATGGAGGATGGCCAGAGACATGTAGCAACACACAGTAGATGTGATGTGTATGTGTGTGCACCCTGTTGTACATTGTCTACACATGGTCCAACTATAGCCTTTGTTGAATGGTTATACAGTAGATGTGGAACACTGGACATCCTAAAAGCCTGTGCACAGCTTGTGGAGGTGTCACTTAATTCGACCACATAAGATGTGTTGAACATCATGACTGTGTCACAGCATGACAGTAGTCACCTGTACAGCATCCACATACATACACAGACATCACATCAGGCTACAGACACCGTACATTTCCCTTGCTGCTGTTGGACATCACTGTCAGCCGTGCACCTTGTATGTGTGGTACATAAATGTCATGAGGAACATGGTGTACTGACAAGTCTGCCATGTGTGGACACAGTTGCCAGGCAGCTAAGAAATGTTAGCAGTTGTACAGGGGTGTCATCCATATGTCTTTCGGTGACCTGTCACACATGACACATCATGGTTTAGTGTGTATACACCTCAGCGATGTGGGTCACAATCCACAGTATTTAAGTATTGTGTATGCACTGTGTGTGTATTCCACACTGTATAGCAATAGAGATGTCTCATGATTCCATGCAATGGTACTGTGTCTGTACTTCACACTGTATAGCAATATAGATGCCTCATAATACCCTTCAATGGTCATGCACATCTGCTAAAAGTGCATTCTATCTGTAGGGCATACAGACAACACTGCAATGTGACACCATTACACTGCTGTACATGTGTCAGGACACCATTGTGTCAAACATGTATGCATGTCAATGCACACATCAGCAGATTACATGTCATACTACATGTTAATGTCAAGGACATATGCCTCACATCAGCCATGTGTACTGTTAACCTGTGCTGGTCCACATGGTGTATCACAGGGATGCATGCTTACTACCATGATTGCGTGAAATGCATGGCTTCTGCTATGACACATGCTTGTTGTTCTGTGCAACCCAGGGATGTATGATAACTACCACTATTAATGTCTGAGCTGCACGTTGTCTGCTGTATTACATGCATGTTGCATGCCTTCTGTCAAATCACATGCATGGTGTGTGTGTGTGTGTGTGTGTGTGTGTGTGTGTGTGTGTGTGTGTCTCTATTGTAATGTAGAGTCTTTGTTTGCCTTCACAGGTGATGTAGGTGCATTACCCTCCTGCGGTCCATCTGATGTTAGTGTCCCCACAGACTCTAGCAGTGATGATGAACATATGCTTGATGTACAGGCAGGGTTGTCAGGGGCTGAATCTGTGCCATTGGTTGCCATTCCACCTATATCCCCCTCTTCCTCGCATGCAGTTCTCATGCCAACACATACCCCATCACCAATGGCCATAGAGGAAGGACAGTTAGCGTGTGTTAGCTTGGAACAGGAACATGTGGTGGCTATGGAAGGTGTGTCTTCACACCATGATGTCAGTCAGATGACTGCAGATGTGCCACACAGACATGTGGCCAGTGCTGCTCATAGGAGGACCTCTGGCCGACATGCACCTGCAGGACAGAGCGCAGCAGCTGGTGTCACTAGACGCATGTTTCAGACTGTAATGGTGGCACAGGCACGTGCTGAATGGCAGAACAGAGAAGGGCAGAGGCTTCAGAGGGCTGATATCTGTTCTTTAAACTACAACATCCAGGCATTGGCAAATGCTCAACAGGATATAGCTGAAGTTTTGGACAGACGATTGGGTGACATGGTTGGAATCCTTGACCGTGGCATGACAATCTGCGAGCGTGAGCTGTCTGTGCTGGAACATCTGGTAGGAGTGAGGCGTAGGCCATGTGGACGTAGGCCAGTTACACCACCTGGTGCAGGTCTACGTGAATGAGCTACCTCACATGCCCACTCCCATAGTGCCGGTAGCAGCAGCAGTGCAGCTGGTGCTGTGCTGTCCACACTAGGACACAGCAGGCCACGTGGATGTGGTCCTGGATGGTCCCAGCAGGGACACAGATCCAGTGGACATGTGTCATCGGACAGTACCCAATCTGTACCTCTGTCTGGCAGTGCCCGTGCAACCCATGGCAGGCACAGGTCACGTGGCCATGGCCGGACACAGTGAGCTGTAAATCCTGGTCTGTACAATCTGGAGCTGTCAATAATACCCCTGTGTAGGCCGGGCACATGGCAGAACTGTGTGCACACATACACGCACACACCAGAAACATCTGTAGGGCACCGCAACACTCACATGCATAACAACCACACATGGCCAATTAGATCACAGGCCCTAACCCACACACATGATGTCATCCACTGGTGCAGCCTAGGCCCCTGGCAAACATTATCACCCTGTGCATATGATGATGCCTGTGCCACATCCCTGTCATCCACACCATCGGTGCAGGGACATGCTCATATGGTCTGATGCACAGGGTGAACAGAATACAGAGATAAGTGTATATTACAGTTGTTGTGTACTGTTGACATGCAGCAGACATACCATGTAGTACAGGTTTAGAATGCTTTGTTTTATGTTCACAGTATGTGTCTTGGTAACAACAGTAACAGCATGTTGGTAATGATGCCCTACTTCCCTCCTTAAGGTCTAATTGCATGTGCCATTAAGTACCAGTGTTTGCAGTTTTCCATGTGTAAACGTGGAGTACTCACAGGCATGTATGGCAATACCAGCATGCTATACGTAGCCTCAACCTCACTGCTAGAAAGGCTGACATTCCAAAGATATCTACACATCTACTGATCCAGGAGCATGTGAGTTGTGTACTAAGCTACAGTGGCTAGAGACGTGACATCCATACCAGGTGACATCACAGGTATAGTTACATGGTGTGGGGGGTTTACACAGCAGTCTAGCTGATGTCAAGGGTAGAGGTCAGTTGATAGCGTGAGGCCTCACTGTGTAGCAGTAATACACATTCACATTACAGGATGAGAACACACAGACACACACAGACACAGTAACACGCCCACACTCACGGGGTCAATGACACTATAACACACACACTTGACAGTGTTGAGGTGAGGACCCCTGCCTATGTGGTAATCACCATGACAGTACTGTGCACCCACATGATGCAACACAGATAATGAACATGTACAGGTAGTCAGTAATGCCTAAGACCGATGGCATCAACAGGGTAGTAGGTTGCATCACCTGAAGGGGTTAGGGGTCCTATCTGTTCACTATGGTAGCATACATCCTCACTCCATGCACCAGATGGTCATACATGCATACACACACACACACACACACACACACACACACACACACACACACACACACACACACACACACACACACACACTGTGGAGTCCACAATTGAATTCACCTATGTCATGCACATACAGATAGCTAACATGTGTGTAATACACACACCACCCCTGCCTATGTCTTGCTTTCTACACTGCAGTATGTACAGATCTCTACAACAGTGTACAGGGGTGTGTAACAATTGGGATGTATTCCCCACCATACGTGGAATATATGGACACACAAGCAAACACACATGGCAGTACTGTGAATCAAACACCTGCTATCTTATGATACGTCTGACAAACATGCAGCAGTATTGCCCACATTACGATGTGTACTGACGGTACCTTCGGCAATTGTGCTGCTAATATGCACATGGGAGGACCTAAGCGTTACAGGTGTCAAGTGATTTACAGTCAGTGACACCCTGACCGCTATGTAGGTTGTATGTCTTCACCTTCAATTAACAGAAACATAGCTTAGTGTTTGCACATGTTATGGTAGGATGGCTTGTGACACACCTGTGAGCTGTCTTCAGCAAACAGCCATCTGCAAAGTTGGCCCACCACTTTATGTACACACAGCCATCCATACCTGATGTACATCTTACCGTACTGTCAGTATTTCACCATATACAGTTGTCAATGATGGGGCTGCACTGCAACTGCATGTTGTAGTAAGACACAGATGAACTGCAAACATCAGCTACTGCACATGCATGGTAGCTGAATGCACACCACTACATGTACATGTGTGTAGGTCCTACATTCCTGTCATGTAGCCATGTTTGTATGCATTGCAATTGGTGGACATGTATGATGACATACCTGACACATGGACTGTTGTATGATATGATAGTTGTCATGGGTAACCAGTGCAGAGGGAATGTTAACTCATTCAACATTGCTATCACACCTTATTTACTGTTAGCATTCAACAGCCATGGGCCTACCTTCCATGTGCATGCGTGTAATTGCTGTAGCCACTTGTCTGCACGAGGGATAGCAAAAGCTATGCTATGTACATATGTGTTGTGTGTGTGGGGGGCATGTACATATCCACGGCAGGTACATGTATGTCATATCCGAACATGAGTGTGTTTACTGGTGTACAGCAACAGTTATCTGTTACAGCTGTATATGACCCAGGGCCCCTGTTATGTGTACAGCTGAACTGGTTATGAACAGTGGTATCATTGCATTGCATAACACATGATGGAACCCTGTCAGTACATGGGTAGTCTGCACTGTTGCTGTAGAGATAGGTACAGTCCACTGGTCATGAGTAACATGGTGTTGTACTAATGTATGGATGTGTGTTGCTGTTCCAAGGACATGGTGATATCTGAGAGCTACATCCTAGAATGTGGCATTTGACACTGTGATCTGCACGTGACACATCTGTGATGGCTTTTGAGAGTGTACTGGTCGGTACATGTGAGTGGCTTTCATGTATGTGGGGACACTACCACCTGGAGCGGTCCGTAACAGTGTTATGGCCCACATGTCTGTATCTGAGGTATACGGTGGTAGTGCTATTGTGCACAACTGAGCCTTATGCCAGGTGTTCCTCACTGCACAGATGTCAGTATTTTCCATTGTTGGATCTAGATTGGCAGCTGTGATTACAAACGCTACACATCTAGCACTGTTTAGCATACACATACAATGCAGTTGTCCTCTAGGTGTCAGGGTGTTTACCTGGTCTCAGGATATTTGTCTATGAATGGTACTATATGTGCGAAGTAGCCACTCCTGGCAGGACATCACCATGGGTGGTATTAGTGTGCCAGGTTTAGATTGGTACAGCTAAGGTGATGGACAGCAGCAGACATTGTGTAGAAAACCGGTGTCAGATATATGTAGTGCAGCATTCATGCTAACAATGATGACTATCGACACACTGTGCCCTTCCGTGTTTAGAATCAGAGTGCATACAAGACAGCCCTTTGCTACTAAGTGTGTGAGCATACCCAGTATGCCATTGTGTAGATGGATACATAGTGCATTCCAAACTGTGCTCCTGTGTGAACATGCCCAGTGACACCTTGTGTTGGTAATGTGCCTCTATGTGTATGGGCATGACCATTGTAATCCTCTATAGCGATAGTGGTCATCCAGGCAACAGATATCCATTCCCCACTTCAGGATGGATTCATACATTGAACAGGTATGTACACCATAACTGCCAGCATCCATGTCGATGTCCACATTCCTAGAAGGTCATATTGACTGTCTTGGAAGGTGTAGTGTCTGTGGCACGTCTTGTATCTATGTAGTGTTATAATAGTGGTCCGTAGATAGGCAGTTGTCCTGCTCACACCACTGGCGTGTGTTTGTCTCCGTCTGCCTTGGGACAGTAATATGCTTTTAGACTGCTCACACTCCATACAATCCCTATTGGCGTCTTTTCCATTGCTGATGATGTCACCCACCTAGAAGTATGTCTCTGGGAGTGCTGTGCTCCAGTAATCTTGGTAGCACGTTCTGTAACTGCGTAATGCTGTAGTGTGATAAGGTAGTTAGGTTGATGTTCTAATCCCAGCCCTGCCAAGTGTGTGTGTGTGTGTGTGTGTGTGTGTGTGTGTGTGTGTGTGTGTGTGTGTGTGTGTGTGTGTGTTTCCAGCTGTCTGGGGACAGAGTACTGCTTTTAGACTGCTCACTCTCCATACAATCCCTATTGGTGTCTTTTCCATTGCTAATGATGTCACCCACCTAGAAGTATGCCTCTGGGAGTGCTGTGATCCAGTAATCTTAGTAGCATGTTCTGTAACTGCATGATGCTGTAGTGTGATAAGGTAGTTAGGTCTATGTTCTAATCCCAGCCCTGCCAAGTATGTGTGTGTGTGTGTGTGTTTTCAGCTGCCTGGGGACAGAGTAATGCTTTTAGACTGCTCACTCTCCATACAATCCCTTTCGGCGTCTTTGCCTTTGCTGATGATGTCACTCACCTAGAAGTATGCCTCTGGGAGTGCTGTGATCCAGTAATCTTTGTAACGCATTGTATAACTACGTAATGCTGTAGTGTGACAGAATAGCCAAGTAGGTGTTCTATTCTAAGGCATGACAGGTATGTGTGTTTGGCAGTCATATCCTATGTGTTGGTATCTGTGAATGGCTAGCTCCAAGATGTGTTGAGTGTGTTTTGTTGCTTTCCTATATAGTGTCCACAAATATCATGATCGCCCAAGAGACTGGGTTGGCAAGACATACACATACATCCGCCAATAGGTCTGGTGAGTAAATGTCAGCAGCTCTACTCTTACCCTTAATACAGTCTGACCCGTGTGATGCAACGGAACACACTTGCCTTGATAGTGACACCACTACATAATGCAGGTGGCACATGTGGTTTCCTTTTCATTCTTGTTTAATGTTTTGGTGTCATGTGGTCCGCTGTTGTGATATAAATTCTATACCTACGTATGTGTGTGTATATGTATATGTGTGTGTGTGTGTGTGTGTGTGTGTGTGTGTGTGTGTGTGTGTGTGTGTACATGTATGTGTGTATATATATATATATATATATATATATATCTAATCTATATATATATATATATATATATATATATATATATATATATATATATATATATATATATATATATATATATATGTGGACATTAGCACACATAAATCTACATGATGGAATACATGTCCTATACTACTGAATGTCTGTGCTGGATGATCTGTACATGATCACCTCAGATGTATGTATATCTGCCATAGCTTAGTGGTAACGCACATCGTCTGTGGTGTGCATGGTCCCGGGTTCTAGTTGTGTAGAGACCAGTTATTTTGTTGCTGGGAAGAACAAGGGACATTGAATACGGTGATAGTAAGGCACCTTTAACCAGTTGTGTGTGGATCTGAGTGACAGTAAGCAGTGGTTATTATTTTGGAGGATCAGTATGTGTCATATAACTATGCAGTAGAAGACAATACTATGCAAATGAGGTTGAAAATAGTGAATCCTGTTTATCCCCAGGGTGTGATGCAGATCCCAAGAGTGTATGTGTGTAGATAGCTGGGTGTAGGACTCGAATATAGGTGAAAGCATGGGGGGGGTGTCAGGCATACTGTACGTACATTGGAGCCCTGTGCCTCGGGATTGCTCCTGCCTTAGCATGCCTAAGCTAGGGGTGTGTCTATACCTGCCTAGTGAAATTGGGAGGGACAACAGCAGTAGTGGAGTAGTCAAGGTTAACAAGCTGTACAAACAGGTGATAATTAGCACAATCAGCAGATTACATGGCCAGCCCAGCACAGAACACTACGGTAAAGTGACCAAGCACCATACACACAGGTTTCTTACACTCTACATCACCGGTGTATACATGCGGGGGCATTTCTCGACACAATCCAACCAAATGAGAATGGCTGCAGCAGGCAACTTAGACCAACATGTGCAGGAGGCTGAGGGTGGTGAGGATGTGAATGCTGCAAAACAACCCTTAGTGAGGAGACAGAAGACTTTAAAGACCCAGGGAAACCTACCAGGGGCTACATGAGCTGGAGATAGTGGAGTGCTATGGGGTGGACAGAGACCTCTTACAGCAGCTTGTTGAGCTGTGCCGGTCACACTGACACATCGAACAGGCCGAGGGAAACACATCCCAGTGTATACCAAGGTATGTGTAGGCCTAGGTATACTAGCCACACGTCCTCCCAAAGCACAACTGGGGATATCATGGGGATCCCACAGGCATCTGCATCCAGAGTATTGCACCAGTTCCTAGATGCCATGTCACCACATGCCAGTGAGCACGTACATGTCCTCATCACACGTGAGGTGTTGACCAGCAATATGCGTCTCCTCCACCAAATGGCAGACTACCCTGTGGTACTGTGTGCTATAGCCTGCATGCATGTACGCATCAAAGCACTACCCGGTGAGCGAGGTAGGGCCTACATTAACCGCAGGGGCATACCCTCCAACAGCTAGGTCGTATGCAATGGCCAGGGCATTATACTGAATGTGTGTGCTGGCTGCTCTGGAAGCTATAACAATTCCGATATATGGCATCTGATGCAGCTGTACCACACCTTTGCCAATATGGACATCCCCTAGAGTCACCTAGTGGGGGATGCTGGGTAACCACTGGAGTCATGGTTGATGACACCCATCAGCAATGCACACACACCTGAACAACTAAACCATAATGAGGCACACGCACAGGCAAGACATATAATTGAGTGTGTGTTTGGGATGCTCAGGTCATGGTTCTGGTGTCTGGACACATCCGTTGGAGCCTTGCAGTATTCACCAGCTACATGCACCCAAATTGTTATGGTATGTGCTATGCTACACAATATGATCCTGCAGAAACAGTTGCAGCAGGAACAGCATGGGGCAGGGCCACACAGCCCCCCACCAATGCCAAGGCCTGTACAGGCACACTGTGACTCGGAAAAGGAACTACCTGAGCTGGACCCAGTAGGCGAAAGGAGGCGTGCACAGTATGACCTGCCCTTGGCAAAGAGGCAATGCATGGCATATGCACCAACACAGTAGGTACCCAGGGAATTTCACCCTCTCTGACTCGCACAGACAGTAAAAGGGATGCCAAACATGACACTACCTGTGCTCAGCCATGTATAGGAAGTGCACTGTGTGCATACGACATAGGCAGCCCTCCAGCACCATCCTCAGGTCTGGCACACCCCCAAGGTAAGTCAATCAGCCTACCAATTGGCAGTTGTATTAGAATGTGTTTTTACCTGTAGCTATGGTATGGATGTGAGCTTACAAGGGAATTTGGTGGCCGACTGTTAGGGCAGCAGACAGTACATGTCCATAGTGGCACCATGACATCTGTTGCACATACCGGGGTCACAATAGTAGCCAGTAGTACACAGGGTGTCCTGACCCACTGCAGGTTATGGGCTGAACATCATGTGTGTCCATACAGCCCACACAAGTCTCATACAGCTGGACAGGTGTAGAACAATACAGACAAATGCTATACAATGGCCTCTGGATATGCCCAATGGCTGACCGCAACCCGCACAGACACACACACAGACTACAGCAGGCCAGGCAGTTGGATGTAGGTTGTGAAGGCTAGGACGTCTGAAACCACTATGCTGGTAATTAAAGCTAGGATCTGAAGTACACTGGTATGCTTCTAGCTAGCAAATTAGGTAGGTCCACACACAGAAGTGGTGTACCTGGCATACCAGTACAGTAGTAGCAAAAGTGTACAACTGTCAGCTGTGCCCCCCCTTCCAACATACACATGTGAAAGTCATGTGCGCCACCCCCAGTGCTGTGTAGGAATGTGGATACAGTTGGATGTCCCCCTATGCTGTGCAGAAATGTAGCAACAGTCAATGCCACATGACCGTTGGCTACCCTGCAGACACAGCATGCCACTTGTCAGTGTACAACACAGGGGTCGGCACCACAGTACTGACTACCTGGACATGTGACACATGCAATCCAATTGACCATACTGGGCATGCTCAAACACATGAAAGTATGATGGTAATGTCAGTCATCAACATGCATAACGGTCATACTGGGCATGCACTTAAACACAAAACAGCCAGGTCTGCAAACACCAGTGGTCTGGACATATCTGCCAATACATTGCTATACTGTTGGATGACTGTGCTGTATGGTATGTGTGTGGTACTGTCTATTGTCTGTATATATGCCATGGTGTATTGGTAATTCAAATCAGCTGTATGCGCAGGGTGTTGCTACCAACACTTGCAAAGGACAGTTCTTTGTTTGCGGCCAGAACAAGGCCTTTGGATACGGAGTGGGTAAAGCACATTCCAGCAGGTGGGAGTGGTTGTGCATTGCTTTGCACAGTGTTAAGCACTGCTGACCTCTGGTTACAGCTCCTTATACTTGTTTAGACTCCACATTTCTTTAACAGTGCATTACTCGCATACTGGTAGACAAACATGCTTACACCCACTCGCTCACTCACTTGCACGTGCACCGACATTGGTGCTTGCATTTGTCACTCACACTGGGTGGGCGTGATCCTTTGTGATGCCTATTACATCGGACTACATGATTACAGTATCGGTTATGGCTGACCATTATGCGACGGCAGGCATTCGACTGTATGGAATCGGTGGCCTGTCCAGTGACATAATCATATTATATGCGTGTTCCTCATACAATCTGCTCCCATCTGGCTGATACATGGGAACCGATACTCTGCAATGCAGACATGTAAATGTGTTTTGGGAAACGCATCTTTCTGCCGGGTCATGTTACCGCATACCTATTGTAGGTTTTCCACCTTTTAAATTGGCCGAAGTGAGACTTTAGGAGTAACACCTTTCCCACTTTGCATGGGACAGACCCTCATTAGGCATATGTGTCATGCGAGAATAATCTAGCCATAGCAAATGTCCTGATTAGAGGACAATATTATATTCTACATTTCTCTAATAGTTGCATGTAATGGTTATTGTATAGATGACACTTCGATATGTTATGTGAAGTAGCATAAGCAACTTGACTGCTGCTAGACTAAGCTTTGATTTGTGCTAATATGTATATTTCTGTACTATGCATGGCTGTAGGTATGTTTTGACCTGGTACATCTGACAGTCTACGGAGCAGGTCCCACTTTGGCCATTTGGAAAGGTGGTAGCCCTATAGGACCTATATCTAGAGATGTAAGATTTGGCAAGGCAACACATACCCACAGCCAGTGGAAAATTGACTACTTCACCGGTTTGTATTAGTTAAGGTTATTCTTGTAGCATTATAGTTGCTAATACTGTTTCCTATAACATCTAGGTGTTTCAGATACAACAAAATAATTTAATGCAACCACTACAAACAATATATGAACTCTTTTCCAGAAATCACAGGCCATGTGCCATAACATTAATTTTGCAGGACACAACTGGCCAAAGTGGAGTGTCCCTCACAAAGTCGAACAGGTGGTAACCCCAAACTATTATGCTATCATCTACCTAAGGTGGTCGGCGGAATATGCGCTTTCCGTCACTAGCAGACCTCACATACGAATGGGGGAGAATGAACACTGTATCAGGGACACTGCATAACACCCTCAGGGACACATTTAGATGATTGGTTCTATTAACCTGACACATTGACAGTCACAGGGCATATGTGTTCGTTCACATTTGTCGAGGTACATGCTGTTTATGACTCATACATGTTGTCATTAGTCATTACATGTATTCTGCCACCTGTCCATCTAATACCAGTAGTTCTGGAAGGGTTTAGTTAGGACTGTGTTAGATTCTGATTCGTAATTACGGACATCCATGATAATCGGGTACAGGTCACTGATATATTCCCTATGTGTTCCCCCAATGGTTTACGGACTATTCAGTAAATATGCTCTTCAGGTTTGGGAGGTATGAGCATCAGCATTGCCCACATAGGAATATTAATTAATTCCACTGGGCGGGCCTAATACATCTCTGCCACCCAACACCTGCACACTTAGGCCCATTATTGCATACGCATGATTCACCTACCTGACACCCCTCTACAGCACTCATGACAAATACTTACTGTGAGAGCAGCTGGGGTATGAACACACCCCTACACACTGCCCACTCTCCCCATCTCGGGACACATGTCATATGTTTTGTCAACCCATGTGTTATTACACTTGCACAATCTACTGTTCCGTGTACAGCTACATCCTGCTCACATCGATAATCACAGGTTCGCCTGTATGTCGAATTTTTGGTGTCCCGCAAGGGACCCCGTTATCCATGTTTCAAGTGTAGACCTTGCAGATCTCTCCCACTGGTACTTTCCTGCCGGTGGTTTGGAAAGCAGTGGTGTATTTACCTTTATTGCGTGTTTGTATGTCTGACCGGCCTAGCTGGGCGGTGTGGGAGGTAAACGTTTGTTTATTGGACCTCCCAGTAACATATGCCCGGTCTGAACATATGTTACCCATAATTGCTGTAACGTAACCTAGTTATATACATGTGTATATCTACAATCACACACATATATATATATATATATATATATATATATATATATATATATATATATATATATATATACATATATATCTATATATTATTATAACCAGAGCGATATGCGCATACATCCACAAATCCAAGTACATGAAACACTTTTAACTGTTATTCTACTTCCTTACAGCGACCCAAAAAGTTCACATTACTTTTAGGAACAGGGACAATTTGAGAAACCCTCTCCCTGTCTTGCATGCATTGCAGATGCATGCTTGAGTTATAATGGCTGATATCGTCCTGTTGGTTGGGTTCTTAAGTGTGTCTAATATGAGTTCATACTAGTGTCTAATATCACAGTTTGGATGGTGAATTTAATACATTTTCAGATGCTGTTTCTCTCACCAGTGTATATGCACCCACTGCAGGATTTTGATTGTTGGGGGAAGCGGCTGCATGAAAACTCGAACAAAATTGTTTCCCCAAACAGCGAAGTGAAGATGAACAGGCATTTACTGATATCCTGTAATTACTGATATCCTTGTCCAGAAGAAATGCCAACTATGAGTAATGATAGGGCAGACTTGATTACTATTCAAAATGTTATTCTAATTCCTTATAACTGGCCAAAAACTTTACATTACTTTTAGGAACAGGAACAATTTGTAATGTAAAGTTATTGGGCAGTTCTAAGGGATTAGAATAACAGTTGTCTATGTTTTCCTTCTTAGCATTCCTTCCTCCCAGTTAAACTACTCTGTTCCTCAGTAAGACAGCACTCCTGCCAATTGAAGCATGCATGTGTAATGCACGCAACACAGGAAGAAGACTTGCACCATTGTTTCATTTCCTGAGTGTAAGCTAAACTGATTTTTCATCAGTAAGGACATAAAATAGCACCTTATGGTGTTTCCCGCAATGATTTTCATTGCAGCATGTGAATTAAGCAACCATGAAAATCTGGTTGCGATAATACGTAAGTATTATATATATATATATATATATATATATATATATATATATATATATATATATATATATATATATCTATGTATACAAGTTACATCTGTACATAACAACATACATTTGCTATGCTGGGAGCTGCTTATGCTCGTGCAGGCGCACTTGCATATGCTTATTGTGAGTTACATATGTTTACTGCCACTTCTTTGTGCTTACGTGTGCCTTATTCATTATGACAGTACCACTTTGATTGATGGAATCCGGTTAATGGCCCCAATCGAAACACACGTTCACCTTTACATGTTTAAATGTTGGCTTTACAGCACAGAGGCATTCATTACACAGGAAAATGATATGTGCTATAGTCGTACTTGAACCGGGAATGCCTTTACGTTAGGTGGATGCTCTAACCAGTACACCATTGGTGTCCTGCTTCATTTATATGTATACCCATGGTTCATAGCTACCCTAACATACTCCTCACTGCTTCACTTACACAGCAGGCATCCATTCTCCTGCTGGGAAAACCACAGTACTACACATGCGACATTCCCTATTCCCTAGTGCTCTGGACCCGTGCTGCATGTTTACTCACTCCAAGGATATTCAGAACTCCAAAACGTATAGTCCTGGCACATACGTGTGTTTGATTGTCAGGTTGTTAATGTGGTGATCTGGGTTTAGGCTTGTCCGACTGGTGACCAGAACTGCCCTGTACCTGTTCAAATGTCAGACGTAGCACATGGACAGAGTTGGTCCCAATTTTAACATTCTACCTGTGTTTACAAACGCAGGGGTTTAGGCACCTCTGAATAGATTATTATGTTGGCCCTACATAATACAGGCTGGGGGGTGGTTCCACTACATAATACAAGGTGGGTGGGTGGGGGTTTCCACTGGTGTTTCACTTCACATTCATTATGAATGCTTTATTGTGACCATGTTCATTCATATATATATATATATATATATATATATATATATATATATATATATATATATATATATATATATCTGTCTGTACATACACATACATACCTATTTATATTTCCCATACAGTTGAATGTACACCGCGCATCCCCGCTGCCTTTACCTCCCTATATCCGAAGGATATTATTCTGGCCATCACTTATGACTTCACTACAGGTATTCAATAGTACTGTTAACAAATATGACAGCTGGTTGGTGTACATATGTGTATGGACCTCTCAAACACTCAGGGACTAATTTCAACAGTGACAGGGTCAAGGCAATGACAAATCAGGGACAATCACGGACACTTCTACAATATTAGTACTATTAACTTGAAACGTGTTGACAGATTCAGAGCATATGTATTAATACTTATTTTCTGAAGTTAAAAGCATCTATTACTCTTAATTATTGTCATTTTTCATTCAAGTGTCATTCAACACCTTTCCTCCAAAGGTCACTGGTTTTATGAGGGATTAAGAGGCTGGCCAGTTATTGTGCTAATGCTCTGACCATTGGTAGGGTTGCCACATTTTCATATGTCCAGGATGGGATATATTCTGGACGCACCAGATTGTTTAGGCCAACACATACCCACAGTCAGTACAGGGTTTAGAACATTAATTATTTTCCTAGATGAGAGCCTATTCCTGTAGCACTTTAGTTGCTTATTCTGTTTCTTGTACGATTTACGCATTTTACATCCAGAAATAACTGTTTTAGGCAACTGTTACATGAAATATGGTACATAGTTATTTCCTACAATCACAGGACATTTGCCATTGTATCATTCTTGGTCAGGACACACCTACCCAAACAGGGACTGTCCCTCACAAAGTGGGACAGGAGGTACCCTGCTTACGTCAGTGCCTTAATCACCCTATTTCCAAGTGCCACTATGTGACTGTGTACAGTATATTTTCTCGATAATGCATGTGGGGAGACGTGCATCATGGGCAGGTGTTTGATCCCGGGTAGTAGGTTTTGCATGACCGGCAGGAGGCTGAGCAGTCTCGTGAACCACTACAGCACATACAACTTGTGTCCAGATGTCTACAGTACTGGACATTGTGTCGTGATACCAAGTCTGATGTTTACTCAGGATACTTATCCCATGAGGGATATCCAAAAATTGAACAAGAAAACAACCTTCGATTTTTCTGGATGTACGAAAATGTGATGGAGTTTTACATGCAAGGGATACATAGTTTGCAATCCTGACACTGCCTAGGGTGACACTGCCTACTACATATGAGTAGTGGTCAGTATGTGTAGATATGGCTGCGCCAAGCTAGTAGCCCGAGTATGGCTGGATTTGGTGGACGTTCAGGAATGGGGCCGGGTTGTGTGCTGTAGCTTGGATGATGGGTATTCAATTATGCATCCAGGTGTGTTGCAGTTGGATGGCTCAGTTCCATCCAGACCATTCTGTGGGTATGTGCTGGTGACGTTTCTGTACATGTGTATCGCACATTTTAATATTCATATGTTTGTGTGATTGTGTTCTACAGTATGGCCTGTCAGGTTGTATTGCGGATGTGTATGTTTGTTGTTTGTGTTTCTTTCTGATTCACCTGCTGCTCTCTCATACACCTCCAGTTCACCTATTGTGCATCCAACACAGTCTCACCTTTGTGGATTATAAAATTACCCATCTCTCCCACACACATATTCCTGACACTACATCCATCCCTTCTTTGGTTGATGGCCCATGGCACAGTCAAGGGTACACATTGCATACACTACATATGTCAGGTACCTGTATGGTTGTGAGGACTAACCTGGCATTTTTCACCTTCCACATGCTGTACATCACACACATAGGTACACGCAAATACTTATTTTTCATGACATGTTAGGTACACCCGGGTAATACCCGTTCAACTTTGACACATCCTGACAAGAACGGCTTGGACCACATATGGGCGGATTTTGGCCGAATGCTCTGACCATTGGTAGGGTTGCCACCTTTTCATATGGCCAGCATGGGATATATTCCGGACACAGATCAGTTTCTACAGGACAACACATACCCACGGTCAGTGCAACGGATAATACTTTTGTTTTATGCCTACATGTTAGCTTATTGTTGTAGCAGTTTATTTGCTCCTTCTGTTTCGTTTACTTGCTTATTCTATTTCTTGTGACATGTGGTATGTTACATATGGAAATAACTATTGTATGTGACTATTACATGTGATGTGGGACATAATTATGTCATACGGTCGCAGGATATTTTACATTTATATTGGTTTTGGTATGGACAAAACTGCCCAGCTGGGTACTATCTTTCACAATGTGGGACAGGTGGTAACCCTGACCATTGGCATAGACTTAGCTACTCGCGGAGCGTTAACATGATGCGTTTCACTTCCACTTGGTATAACTATCAACACTGGATTAGAATATGGGCACACGGTTTTAAATGTCATTTGTTCGAGGGATGGAGACTCGGTATTCGCTAACGTGCATTTGTGTTTGCTTATTAATTTTGTGTTCGCATGAACTGTCTTGCATGCTTTGCATACGTTTCAGCATCCACGGGCACTGACAGGTGTGATTACTATTGCGGGCCGACTGTAATATTCAGCATTTTAGGTTGCACGTCAACAGCCAACATTTCCACGCCTCCGTGCGGCACTTCGACACGCCCTATGCACTCGCACTTGTTTCCTATACACGTGGCTGTGGTGGCAGCACGCCTTCATCAATATGCATATGGCACTACTGTACCATCTGTAGCCGCACGGTCGGCGCAAGCCTAACGCTGGCCTTGCGCTGAGCTTCATGAATCCCGAGGCAGATTAAGTTATACTTCATTCTTTAAGTCTGTGACTTCTTGGCTTCATGGCCTATTAGCCATCTACCTGACTCTGTTTTTTCAAATATATTTGCAGTATAACTACTATATAAAATTCAGATACTTTTTCTTTCATTGATGTGTAATGCCATTGCTGAAAACCCATCAACTCCGTTACCAATGAAGAGGAAGCCTTTAATATTTAGCATTAAATACAGATAGCCAGTTTGGAAGCTCACTTCTATACGGTTTGTTTTCAATCCCCTTGTCAAATGTCACCTAAATCTATTTTTAGGTAAACAGAGGAAAAGGTATTTTAGACATAAATATATTAACTAGTGCTATAAAAAATGTAACTAATATGCATTTATTTATTTAACATTTGCTGACTGTGAAAGTCTGACTAGGACAGAGCCTATTTTCAGTGGAGGCCCCGGCAGAAATACTCCAAATGCATGTCTTTGGAATGCGGGAGGAAACCCACGTGATCACAGGGAGGACATACAGACTCAGCACAGAAGCACCGCAGTTGAGAATTGAACTGGAGAATCTCTTCCTGTGAGGCGACAATGTTAACCACTGCACAAGTGTGTTGCCCAAAACCAAACTCTGTCTGTATATGTTGGTTTCATCAGTACCAAATAATAATACAACATTACATATTTAGAGCTACATTAATTCTCTTGAAGACATATTATAACTCCCTTGTATAAATACTGCTATATTTTTCTGCATCACTTTTATGATACTAATTTTTTTTACCTCTTTGTTGATGGATAGGTCCACTGGATATGATTGTCCAGTTTTAGGGCCGTACCAGGAACATTCCCCCCAGATTCTGCAAGGCCTGCACAGCATGCAGGATTAGTGCAGGAGCACCAGCAGGCAATATATCTGCTGTGCGATCCAGGAATAATCTGTAGGTTCATGCACGAGTGCTCCTGCACTAGTCCTGCACGGACTCAGCCCCTGTATGAAAATTACTCCATTTGCAGGAGAAATCCATACAAATGAGGTGAATTTGTGATCCAGGAAGCTGGAAACCGGCCATGCAGGACTACTGTAATCCTGCAGAAATGGAGTCCACCAGTAATGGAGTACATTTCTGCAAATTCCAAAACGGAGCCATGACAGCTCCAAATAAAGGGTGCATATCATTTAGAAAGCATGCCAATGGCCAAGTATAAGGTCATTGGCATGGAAAACAGTTGAAAAAAAATTTACTTTTATTTTTTTTAGCCGATCTTGGCTGTTTAAGCGTAGGGCAGCGGTGCGCAAACGGGATCGGGGTAAGAAAATAAACCTAAAATAAGCATTATAACTAAAATCACTATTCTGCCATTATAGTCAATGGCAGGCAGAAGACAACATGGCCAGTGAATAGTGGTTGCTAAGGGGGGAGGCTCAGTGTGAGATATGTAACTATGCATTAGCAGGCAATCCTATGTAAATGAGGGGGATGACAGTGAATCCCAAATTTCCCCTGCATGCTAGTCAGCACCCAACAGTGTAAGAGCAGGAATAGCTTGGTGCAAGCCTAGGAATTTGTAGACATCATAGGGGTGTGTGTCAGGCATACTGTAAGCAGATTGGAGCCCTGTGGCTCAGGTTTGCTCCTAGCTTAGCATAGCTAGGCAAGGGGGTGTGTCTGAGGCTGCCTAGAACTCTTTACATTGCCTAAGCGTGTGTGCGCACTACGCACTGGGTTTTAAAGGAAAAAAAAGTAAACAAGGAAATAGCAGCTCGGTGCACATTTGAGCACTGTGTTTGCATGGTGCACCCCCGGGCTTAAACTGGAAGACAATGGGAAGGGAAAACAGCAGTAGGAAGGTAATCTAGGAGAACTAGCATAGATGGCAGGTGAAGTGTATTAGAATCAGCCAATTACACAGGCAGCAGACCAGCCCAGCCCAGAACACTACTATGAAATATACAAACACCTTCACCTCTGGTTTTTCCCATACTCTACACCACTGGTGTATACAAGCGAGGAACTTTTAACAAACAAAACAAGAAAATGATAGGGGCTGCAGCAGGCATCATACAACAACATGTGGAAGAGGCTGAGGGTGGTGAGGATGTGAATGCTGTTGACCAACCCACAGTCAGGAGACAGAGAAGAGTGTACAGACACAGGGTAACCTACCAGGGGATGCATGAGCTGGAGATAGTGGAGCACTATAGGGTGGACAGGGACCTCCTACAGCAAATTGTTGAGCTGTGCCAGTCACGCCTGACACACCGAACTGACAGAGGGGAACCCATCCCAGTGGATACCAAGGTATGTGTAGACCTAGGAATACTAGCCACAGGTACCTCCCAAAGCTCAACTCGGGATATCATGGGGATCTCACAGGCATCAGCATCCAGAGTATTCCACCAGTTCCTGGATGCCATGACAGCACATACCGGTGAGCACATATATTTCCTCAACACCCGTGAGGTGTTGGCCAGCAAAATGCATCTCTTCCACCAAATAGCAGAATACCCTGAGGTAGTGGGTGCTATAGACTGCATTCACATATGCATCAAAGCACCACCCGGTGATCAAGGTAGTGTCTACATCAACCGAAAGGGCCTCCCCTCCATCAACTGGCAGGTCGTGTGTGATGCCCAGGGCATTATAATGAATGTGTGTGCTAGCTGCTCTGGAAGCTATCACAATTCCCACATCTGGCATCTGATGCAGCTGTACCAGAGATTTACCAGTGGGGACTTCCCTTACGGTCACCTAGTGGGGGATGCTGGTTACACACTGGAGTCGTGGCTGATGACACCCATCAGAAATGCACACACACTTAAACAAGAATGCCATAATGAGGCACATGCACAGACCAGACTTATAATAGAGCATGTCTTTGGGATGCTCAAGTCATGGTTCCAGTGCCTGGACACATCCGGTGGAGCCTTGCAGTACTCACCAGCTACATGTATTCAAATTGTTATGGTATGTGCCATGCTACACAATATGATCCTGTGGAAAAAGCTGCAGCAGGAACAGCACAGGGCAGGGCCACACAGCCCCACTAATGCCAAGGCCTGCACAGGCACAGAGTGACTCAGAGGAGGAACAACCTAAGCCTGCCCCAGTAGGCAGATGGAGGCATGCCCAGTATGCCCTGGCATTGGCAAAGAGGCAACGCATAGCACATGCACTGACACAGTAGGGACCCAGGGAATGACACCTCTCTCTGACTCGCACATACAGTAAAAGGGATGCCAAACATGACACTGCCTGTGCTCAACCATGTATAGAGAGTGTACTATGTGCATCCGACATAGGCAGCCCTCCAGCACCATCCTCAATACTGGCACACCCACAAGGTAAGTCAATCAACCTACCAATTGCCTTATGGAGTAGAACGTGCCATTACCTGTATCTATGGTATTGATGTGAGCATGCAAGGGAATCGGGTGGCTGAATGGTATGCCAGAAGATAGTAGACACCCATAGTGGCACCATGACATCTGTTTCAAATACTGGAGTCACTACAGTGACTAGTACTAGTAGCCAGTACTACATGGGGCGACAAAACCTACTGCAGGAAATGTGCTGTGCGACATGTGTGTCCAAATGACTCACGCATGCCAGTCAGGGAGGTTCACATACCCAACAACAGTCTCAGCCAGCAGGACAGGTGTAGACAAACACAAACAGAGGCTGTGCTATGGCCTCTGAATGATGCCTATGGGTAACCACCCCCCAGGCCTACACAGACAGACTACAGCAGGTCAGGCAGTGTGATGTTAGTTCTGAAGGGTAGGAAGGCAGACACTAATATGTAGGTCAACCAAAGCTAAAACCTGTAGTACACTGATATGCCTCTAGTCAGCATGATAGGTTAGAATACAGAATGAAATGGAGTACCTGACATACCAGTACAGTCATAGCAAATGTGTACAAGTATAAAATATAAAGGCGTTGCGGCTGGAGAATAAAAACACTTTAATATACAAATGATAGGTAAGTGCTTTCGAGGTTGCCCTCTTCTTCAGACCTTAATAAAACAAATTCACATATTAAAAGTTTAAATACAATTAACAACCAATAAAAGCAGACATAAACTAATGAGGCAAACCAATTTTTCTCAAAAGAGGTTTTAAAGAGACAGCACTATTTAGGCCAGGTGGAACATAAGCTTTAAAATCAACAATCCATCTTAGCTCAATATACTCCATCTCATTACATAAATCTCCTCTTTGGCTCTCATTAATTTTCTGTAGAACCAAAAACTTAAAATTGTGATCCATACTGCACTCAGATACATGCTTGGCCAGTGAATTAGTCAATTTATTGTTACGTATGTCTTTCAGGTGTTCCATAACTCTCTCCTTTAGCATATGATTGGTCTTACCTATATAAAAACCACTGCACAGGTTGCACTTAGCCATATATACTATATTCTTAGTGCAACAGTCTGCATAGAAAGAAAACTCTATTGGCTCGGAAGATAATGGATGCATAAACATGCAAGTTGACCAGATACTACAACAAGCTTTGCAGGCATATGTCCCCTTACTCTGTGAAGTAAACCGTTCATATGTTCTATTGTGCTTGTAACACAAACGTTGCTTCAGGTTCCAGCTGTTCTTAAAGCTAAATTTGGGGGCAGGCTCTATAACCCTACTAATTAGTGGGTCTGTTAGTAAAATAGGCCAGTTCTTTTTCACTATCTCACAGATTTTATTAACATCCCCAGAGAAAGTTAAACATAACCTATTCACCATTTCAGTACTTACTCCTCCATCATCCTGTACAGTCATAGGGGACTTATCAGAAAAGAAGGGTTTTGTTTTATTACGATCTAACAAACTCACGTCCTTCCTTGCATTATCTATTTCTTCAGTTGTATAGCCCCTATTCTTAAGATTTATATACAAAACATCTAATACCTCTTCTAGATTTTCCACATCAGTGTGCAACCTCATGCAACAAAGTACCTGGTTCTTTGCAACATTTTTGGTAATATGCCTAGGATGCATATTTGAGCGATGAAGAATATTATTTCTCCTGCAAGTTTTTCTATATAGCCTAGTTGACATATTACCAAACATATTCTTACTCACACTAATGTCCAAAAAATGAATCTTAACTTGAGAATAATGTAGAGAAAATGACAAGTAGGAAGTGGTATTCCCTAATAACTGCACAAACCTCTCAAACTCTACATCATTGCCATGTCAAATGAAAAAGATATCATCCACAAAATGTTTGTAAAAGGTGACATGTTGTTTAAACATTTCATGACAAAAGACTGACTCTTTTTCCCAGTTGGCCAGCATAATATTGGCGTACATGTTGGTACACACTGTGCCCATGGCAACCCATACTGTCTGGAGAAAGTATTCATGTTCAAAAGAAATATGTTGTTCTCTAAAATCAAATCTAAGAGAGCACAGATCACATTGACCTTAGTAGTGGAGAACCTACTTTCTTTTGTTAAGAATTGTCTCACATTCTCAATTCCTTCATCATTAGAGATGACAGTGAACAAAGAGTTCACATCCAAGGTAACAAAAAATACACTTTATTTTTGTGCTTACTGATTTAAATGTGTACAAGTGCCAGGTGTGCCCCCCATCCTATGTAGACATGTAGAAACAGTAAGGTGTGCTCCCCAATCTTGTATAGAAATGTAGAAACAGTCAGGTGTGTCCCCCCAGTCCTGTGTAGAAATGTAATAACCGTCAAGTGTGCCCCCCAATCCTGTGTAGAAATGTAGTAACAGTCAGGTGTGCCCCCCACCAATCCTGTGTAGAAATGTAGAAGCAGTCAGGTGTGTCCCCTCACAATCCTATGTAGAAATGTAGTAACAGTCAGGTGTGCCCCCCCCACTCCCATGTAGACATGTAGAAACAGTCAGGTGTGCTCCTACCCCCAATCCAGCATAGAAATGTAGTAACAGTCAGGTGTGCCCCCCAATCCTGTGTAGAAATCTAGAAACAGTCAGGTGTGTCCCCCCCAAAATCCTATTTTGAAATGTAGTAACAGTCAGGTGTGCCCCCCCAATCCTGTGTAGAAATGTAGTAACATGTATGAGTAGGTATAATACAAGTGGAGCACAGATGCCCAGAGGTGGCCAAGGTAGCAGGATAGGTTGTAGTATTTGCACAATATGCAGGTCTGTGTGTGTTAGGATGGTGTGTATTTCATATTGTGTGAGAGTGGTCAGTATGTATGCATGTTGAGGTAAGACCTGGTGGCAATTGCCCACTACTGCTGATGACAGGGACAAGCCCTCACAACTGCAGTGCCAAAGACAATCCCCACCAGTATAACACATGCTAACAGTAAGCCATTGTAAATGTATGGTGGTAATATGTGTCACCATCTGAAAGACTGATATGGCATGGCTGTTGGGCTAGATATACAAGCAGTACACAGGGGAAAGTACCTCAGACATACAGTATATATTGTGTCACTGTGAAATGGAGACACCCTTGGAATTGTACATACAGGTATGCATCACAGTAACTGGTCCTGTAGCAGGGGATACTGGTGATGTCTGCCCGAACACTTGAAGATCACAAAGGAGGTAGGACTGATGTATTGGGAAACAGCTGATGTACCTGCACATGCCAGCATAACTGGAATGCCCCATGCATATCTGTGTGTCAGATGCAAGTAGTGTCCATAGCACACATGGGTTGATGGGTTGCAAACTGGCTAAGTGACAGAACCCACAGGGTCAGAGTTGCTGGAGCCATGTCAGACTCAAAGCCTGTCACAAGTGGTGTCCCACAGGGCTCAGTCCTGGGTCCACTCTTGTTCGGCATCTACTTTTCTGAAGTACAAGCAAACACAGGAGGGTTATGGCTGACAAAGTTTGCAGATGACTGCAAACTGGGCACCATAACATCTGACACAGATATCCTCCAGAAGGGCCTCACAGAAATGGATAACTGGTGCCAGAGCCATGGCCTGAAGTTAAGCCAAAAAATGCATAGTCATACTCTTTGGGAAAAACAAGGTTACCCCTAGCTACCATATAGGTGGCAATCCACTGAGCACAGAAAAAGTCATCAGGGATCTGGGGACCCAAGTTGACAGTAGCCTTTTTTGACACTCATGTTGCTAAAGTAGTTAGGAAAACCTTCTATATAGCCCACCTGATCATGAAGGGATTCACATCTAGATCAAGGGAGGTCATCGTCCCCTGTACTCATCACTCATTAGACCTATGATTGAGTACAATGCCCGTTCGGAATGTATCTGACCAGACACCTGCTGCAGCCCCCTTGAAAGGCAAAAGTTCCTCACCAAAAGGATAAAGGGTCTCAAAATATGTCTTATGCTGCCCGACTGAAAGAACTCCAGCTCTATTCAGTCTCATAGCTGCTCAGAGGTGACCTGTGCCTGACATATAAGGCCATGTCAAACCCAGATTTGATGAATATGCTTCACCTCAAAAATCTAGATCCCTCAGAACCACAAGGGAGACTTAAACCTTGACACGGGTTATAAATAGAAACGCTGGAGGGACAGATTCATCACCCAGAGACTCCTATGCTGTGGAACAAAATCCGGTACATGTGAGGCAGAGCACCTCGCTGGCCTTGTTCAAGAGGAATCTTGACCAATGGATGGGAGATGTAGATATACCCAGGGATTACTTCAGTGTCACAAAATGATAGGCATAGTTTTTATTCAAACTAAAGGGGTGGCAAAAGCCACATAACTATGGGCTAGGCTTATAAATGCCTTTGGGCAGATAGCCTAGTATGAACCTATGAACCTATGAACATGCACCCAGCTCATGCAAACACCATCCATAGGTACCTCTCTGGTCATATCCCTGCTGTGGGGAATGGGTACAGTATGACCCCACCTGTATATGGCAATAGCAGAAGAATGCAGCATGCAGTGCAGGAGTCTCTTGCAGGTGTGTCCCTAGCTGTGGGTAGCACCCTGCCAGCATCCACACCACCTGATCAAGACTGATAGACGATATTGGCATGAACACCTATCACACCTACCCTGTCACCCCAGGGGAATATACTGTATGGTGGTCTGAGACTGTAGGACTGACAGAATGCAATGGCCTGCCACATCTGGCCTGCAGCAACACCTAAAGCCCCACAGGCCTCTGCCAAAGGCCTGTGTCTCACATGTACTGCCAATGCATGTTATGTCATGGACACCCAAATAACAACATAACACACTCCACATAAGCCATATGCAAGGCCATGTGGACAAACCACAGTAACATGTCCACCATGTCCCACTGCATGAACTGTGGACCAACACTAACACACACCTGTGATGGGGTGATACCCTTAGGGAAAGTATCAGAGAATGTATGCATAATGTATGGAAGAGTTTAGAATAACAGAAGGGGGTGGGAGCATGGGCAGCATGGAATGTGCAGGGTCTGACACCAAGCTGTGTGTACACTATCCCTGGCTGCAAACACATAATTGGGTGGCTACACACCTGCCCGTACACCACAATAGGGGTAATGTCTTGACCCATGGCCACTGCCTCTGGATAACTTGTGCAAATCTGTACAGCTGTGAGGCATTGTCACAGCAAGATAAGCCCAAACTGTCATGTCAATGGGTGTACAAGTATGGGATCCTCTGCCAGCACTGCACCAAGGTGCTGAACCGGATACACAGACCCAGCAGCAAGTGTCTGCAGCTCCCCCTCCAGAATGGCATAACTTACCATGAATACGTAGGTGTCTGCCCACAATACCAAAGACAGCTGCAGTCACCCTTGCCTCCCAAGACATCACTGTGAGCAAGAATGTCCACCTGACAGTACATGAGGACAGAAAACATCACTGTGTATAACAGTAGACATGTTTGAATAACTCTGTTAACTGCAGTACCATGCAGCTGAAGCAGCACAGACACAATCACCTACAGTATACACTATCCCCTGTGTAGTTTGTCCCCATATTGCCAAATGATTGCCGGATACCCTGCAGAAACAGTTTTCTACATGTAGGTGTACAACACAAAGGTCTGCACTGGAGTACGTACTACCTGGAATCGATCCACACATTCAATACAAAAGGGCATACTGGGCATGCTCACATACTTAAACAAATGAAGCCCGTGTCTGCAAACAACCGTGGACCAGACATATCTGGCAGTTGCAGATGTTAGTGCAGACACTCCTCAGTACAGTGGATAGGAATACAGGCATATATCCAAGGACAACAAAAGGACATGGCAAATATAGACGTACATAGATGTGTGGAAGAGAGTGAAAGTGGCAAGGAGCCATCCATTATGAGGCCTGTCCCACCCAGCACACAGCCAAATGGCTACAAGCACATGAGGTTCAGATGTCACTCACTGTAGACATTAGCCACTGGTATCTGTCAGCATTACGGACTATGTGGTGCAAGTGCTAGCTGTGCAGCATGACTGTACAAGGAAGTAGTCATTTAGCAGCTATATACACGTACCTGTGGAATATAACCCTGCGTGTGCCCGCATGTGGTGTGTCAACTTCTAGATGAATGGGTTATAGCCCATGCACGCACACTGCCCTCCCCATAGCCCTACTATGACAAGCCTGCTGAGGTCATCCACTTTGAAATACATCCTTGGGAAAAGTGTAGCCCAGTAATCTCTGTGGCGTGTCCCATAACTGCGTACTGCTCTAGTGTGATAAACTAGTTAGGTAGGAGTTCTAATCCCAGACGTGGCAAGTCTGTGTGTGTGTGTGTGTGTGTGTGTGTGTGTGTGTGTGTGTGTGTGTGTGTGTGTATCTCTGTCTGTGTAGACAGCAATGCAGTTTAGGCTAGTCACACTCACTACAATTCAAATGCCCTACTTTGGCAAAGCTGCTGATGACCTACACTGTGAAATACACCTTTTGGAAAACTGTAGCCCAGTAATCTCCGTAGCATGTCCTATAACTGTGTACTGCTGCAGTGTGATAAACTAGTTAGAAAGGAATTCTAATCCCAGACATGGCAACTGTGTGTGTGTGTTTCTGTCTGTGTAGAGAGCAATGCTTTTTAGGCTAGTCACACTCACTACAATTCAAATGGCCTACTTTGGCAAGGCTGCTGATGTCATACACTGTGAAATACACCTTTTGGAAAGCTGTAGCCTAGTAATCTCCATGGTGTGTCATATCACTGTGTACTGCTGTAGTGTGATAAACAAGTTAAGTAGGAGTTCTAATCCCAGACATGGCAACTGTGTGTGTGTGTGTGTGTGTGTGTGTGTGTGTGTGTGTGTGTGTTTGTGTGTGTGTGTGTTTCTGTCTGTGTAGGGAGCAATGCATTTTATGTTAGTTACACTCACTACAATTCAATTGCCCTACTTTAGCAATCCTGCTGAAGTCATTCACTGTGAAATACACCTTTGGGGAAAGAGTACTCCAGTAATCCCGGTGGCATGTCCTATAACAGCTTCATGCTGTAGTATGATATAGGACTCTGGTAGAGGTTCTATTCCCACACATGGCAGTTGTGGATGTTTTTTGTGTGTTACTATGTCTGTGTAGAGAGCAATGCATTTTATGCTAGCTACACTCACTACAATTCAAATGCCCTACTTTGGCAATCCTGCTGATGTCATTCACTGTGAAATATACCTTTGGGGAAGGAGTACTCCAGAACTTCCTGTGGCACATCCTGTAACAGCTTAATGCTGTAGTGTGATATAGAACTCTGGTAGAGGTTCTATTCCCACACATGGCAGTTGTGTATGTCTGTGTAGGGAGCAATGCATTTAGGCTAGTCACACTCACTACAATTCAAATGCCCTACCTTGGCAATCCTGCTGATGTCATTTGCTGTGAAATACACCTTTGGGGAAGGAGTACTCCACTAATTCCCATGGCATGTCCTATAACAGTTGCATGCTGTAGTGTGATATAGAACTCTGGTATGTGGTCTATTCCCACACATGGCAGTTGTGGATGTTTTTGTGTGTGTCTATGTCTGTGTAGGGAGCAATGCATTTTAGGCTAGTCACACTCACTACAAGTCATATGCCCTACTTTGGCAATCCTGCTGATGTCATTCATTGTGAAATACACCTTTGGGGGAAAAGTACTCCAATAATCTCCGTGGAACATCCTATAACTGCATAGTGCTGTAGTATAGTAAACTAGTTAGGTAGGAGTTCTAATCGAGACATGACAGGTAAGTCTGTGTGCGTGTGTGTATCTGTGTTTGTCATGCATATCCTGTGTGGAGGTGGATGTGAGTGTGTAACAACTGGACCCAATGTAGAGCGGGTTTTGCAAATTTCTTATATGTTGGCCCTAGTATACATCACAATGTCCACCGTACAGGGATAAGAAATGTGAAATAGTCGAGAGGCTGGGATGCAAATCCATACCCCTACATGTGACATCATGGCCAGGTGAACAAAGTTAGCAACCCTTGTATTACCCAGCGAACACTCTCAACCCATGTCTCATACACACATTTGCCTAGGCAACAGCTGCTATGTTGGTAGTACCCTGCATACTGCCCACTGATAGTAACCATGGTGTGATTGCAATGGGCTACAGAGGGCATTTCACCCTGTCCATCAGTCCAATAGGCACTTATATGCCGACAGTGCACCTTCCCTATGTTCCCCACTGGACACCTGCAACACCTGTGGTGCCATCAAATGTGACCCACAAAGGGCATACCATGCCTGAAAAACATGCCCTGCATGGACAGATGCCACTGACAGCAGGGAATACCAGTATCATGCTATCAATGTAGGTGCAGGGTCACCCTGCTGTCCATTAACAGTTCCCGCCACATGAGACCAGGACTGGCACATCTGATGATAACAATCTGTGTACACAACATGGGACAGACACCCCATGTGCAGTTCCACATGTCACTGTACATGCATGTGGGAGCTGTGCACATCCCAGACACTGTCCATGTTGTGGACTAAGGAACACATACATGGCAAGCAATGCACAGCATTGGCCACATGCAATAGTTACACAGGTGACTGGATGATGAATACAATACACACCTATGTGGGCAAATCCAGACACTTCACCCCTGAGCCACACTGCAGATCATTGTCATGTGGCCTGATGCCAAGGTATACCCATCACCTAGCCCTGTATAGCCATCTGGCACAGTCAACCACTACACACCCATGAAGCAATGCACCCATGCATGTCAGTACTGGCACCCTGTGTCTGTGTGTGTGTTGTACGATGCCAATAACCACATTCACACTCACTACAACCTCCAGTGGCATACTGAAGCATGCTGTCTGATGTCAGACACCTCCACATACCCTTTGCCCATATAACCTCCGTATGACCCCTGTGATGCATGTGATTCCAGCACAGTACTGTGTTGTGGCAATCTCACTAGTGATGAGTTATGTTCCTGGCACTGCCAAGTTTCTCAATCTGTGTGTGTCCCTGTGAGAGTGTGGCTGTGTCGATGCTGACATCTGTTCATGGGGACAGCCACATGTACTACACCTACCGTATAGCTACCATATCACTGTTACAGGTGTCACTCACCATCACATATATGTTTGGAGGGCTCCTCAACATGTAACCTATGTGGCGCATCTAATAACTGCATAGACATGTGATAGCACTACATAATCATCAGGGGGTTGATACCCTGTACTGGTAGGTGCTTGTTCTACTCTCCCACCCCTTCCTGACTTATCTTTGCCTCTGTCTGCCTCTCTCACTCCCTCTCTGGTGGATGTGGAGACTTGCACCTGCTTTGCTTAGACAGTAGCATGTGTATTTTAACTGATGCTCATGATCAGCTGATGGCCTCTGCATGAATTGCAGCCCTCCGCTAGCTGACTGCATGTGGAACAGCTGTGTTAACATTCCTAAAGCCAATTGCATGGTAACACTCCAATATCTAGGAACATTATGTTGGTGTTGGGCTTTTTCATTCATGTGAGCAGGAACTCGATCTGTTGTTTGGCAAACAGCATCACAGATGGATTGGGGATTTACCTCTAACAACATACACTGTGGAAACAAGCCAGCACACAGGAGGGGGATGTGCCTGACCTGACTACAGACTTTAAGTGCTGCTATACTGCATTTGGAGTAATGTTGGTTTAACAGGGTGTGTGTGGATATTGCTGTCCTACATGTTTTAATACCTGTCATGTCAGTGCTATGTTTATAAGGAAACCATCATCTGGAGGGTCATCTGCAGACTGGGCAGTATGTGGTGCCTTTTGTTTCATGTGTTACCCACAGAGCACCTATCTGTGAACTGCAGAAGGTAGTATGAGGATTGCAGTCTGTAGATGGTGATAGCCATGAGAGTTACTGACTTCATATGCCTCATACGACATATGTTGCAACAAACCCTGTTACAACAGTAAATGTATGAGGTTATCACAGCAACATGTCAATATTGGCCCTGTGTTTGTGCCTCCAGCCACAACTCTATCACCCTTTGTACATATGTCATGCAGAAAGAGGTGCATATGTGCTGTAGACCATATTTAGTGACATCATATCTGATAACAAGCCAGTGAGATATCAGACTGCTACACATGTTATGTATAGTAGGGGTTATATCTGATGACATAACCTGGACATTCTGTGGTTGTGTTTACAGTACTGAGGTCTGTGTACTTATGGTGATTGTTGACAGTGTGTGTATTGTTAATATGTACCTTGGCCTGTGTACAGACTATGGTAGATATCATTGTTCTTGGTCCTGGTCTGTCTGATGTTACATGCTGCTTCACTGTATCTTACATGCTTGTAGGGCCAAACACACACATGTCCCATACCACAGACATGCATCAGACCACACTGTGTAGTGGGCCAGTATATGTAGGGTTAGTGTGTGAGTGGCACATATGAGCATGGTGTTGAACAGATAGTCCATATACTGTACTATTGCGGTAGCTTACCATATGTGGCTGTGGCTGTGTTCACATTGGTTGTGGTTATTCACTTTCACACAGGTGTCTGTTACTCTGTGCCGTGATATGCCTGTACAGCCTGCTATATATGCAGGTACATGTGTATTCCCCCATAGGAAATGTTGGCCAGTGTTGAGCCAGTATGCATATAGCCTGCACAGTGCTTTGTTACATGCCTAGCAGCTTAGTGTATTTATCCAGTGAGGTGTCATGTCCAGATACTTGCCAGATGTACTGCTGCTGGGCCACCATAACAGTCATGTATGTCAGACAAAACAGTGGGATGCAGTACAGATGTATGTCAATAACTAGTGGGTACTATGTGGCCATGGTACCTCTGTGCCCTCAGTTATTATGTGTCAAGACAGACAGGGGTGTGTGAATGCATAACCTATATGGGCAAGTGTATACCAGTAGGTACGTGTTATACCCATCTACATGGCTGTTAACATCCACATTGTCAGACTTGGTCCACATGTCTTGCACTAAGGGGTTCTGTGTATACCTCTGCACTGTCCAGACTGTCCACATATATTGGGCAATATATCTGCTGTAGTCCACAGGAGCATTACTGTGCTAGCAGTGGTACTGTACTATGATGTCCTTAAGATGTCTGTCAGTAGCCAATGGTGCACATGTTAAAAGCAGATGTGACCTCCCACACACACCATGTCTGTGAAGACAATCCCTATTACAGTAGCAATAGTCTACAAATATACCTGCAGTACATACCTGACATCCCCTTGCACTACGAAGTTGGGACTATAGGGGCTGAGGTAGGTCTCCACTCCATGTTCAGAACATACGGTGAGCATATATGTATATATAATTCTCCAGATTATATATATATATATATATATATATATATATATATATATATATATATATATATATATACATACACACATACACACATATACATATCAACATACATAGATGGATATGTATATGTACATAGATATACATATAAACACTCAGATATATACATATACAGAGCAATATATGTCTACACATATACAGATAGAGATGCATATGCACATATATGTATGGATATCTACATATATATTGACAGTAGTAGGTATATCAGAATAGATATGTATGCACATATTTTTATAGATCTCTACATATATACCAACATAACTAGGCATATCTGTACACATAGGATGCGAATACATATATATATTTATATATACATATATCTAGATATACATATATGTATATATATATATATATATATGTGTGTACAAATGAAGAGATGTACGCATGGCCATATATATGTTGCACTATACAGATGTGTATACAGACATATGTATGGGTATACATGTGTATGTACATGTAGACATATATAGACCTATTATATGTATACAACCATATTCCTGCCATGAGTAAACCTCACGGTTGTGTATAACCTCCCAGATGTATCTCAACGTATGTATCTGCTATGTGTACATTATGATAAACCAACATATGTGATGCAACAGTCATATTAATAACAAGGACTACACAATTTAGGAACTAAAGGCAATTGTTCAATACTACTCAATATGTGTATTGACAGCTATATTGGTAAAACAACAGCTGTCTTCACAGTGGTCATTGTGTAGTGGTTAAGTATTGTGACTTCAGTGTACAAGGTCCTGGGTTCAAGGGCTCTTCATTTTGTTGCAGGCAGAACAAGGGCTGTTGGATACAGAGTGGTTAAGGCAGTTTTGAGCAGCTTTAAGCACGTTTGCATGGGTTTGCGCAAAGCTAAGCAGTGCTGAGCTATGGGTAAACATACAGGTGCTTACACAATGTAGGCTTCGTTTACCAGTGCGCAAATCAGTTCAGCTGTTATATTGCAGCAATGCTGATACTTGCTAAGCATGGCTTAGCCCTGGTAACCAGGTCACACCACCCAGTCTGATAATCTGTAATAAGTGCATGTAATGCCATGTAAAATACATGTGCCTATGTGCTGTCATTACATTAGCAAGGGGTGTGAGTGTCATGTGTGGGACACAGATATATATGAGACCTGTACAGCACTGTTATACATGTGAATGTGTTACATACAGGTGTAGTAGCCCAGGGTACGTGCTGTCACACTGGCATGCAGTGTATCATGGCAGTACTACTGTTGACAGTGCTAACCCAGGCAAGAACAGAGTGCTAAATGTAGAACTAACAACAGGCACACCTGCGGGCATAGCTGGACATTGAGGTCTCCCTGTTATATACTGTGACACAGCTCACACCAGGGATACAACAGGGAGGCCTCAGTGTCCAGCTATTCCTGCAGAGTGCTAAATGTAGTACTGACAACAGGCACACCCTGTGGGCATAGCTGGACACTGAGGCCTCCCTGTTGTATCCCTGGTGTGTGAGCTGTGTCACAGTATATACCCCTTACTGGGTAATGATCCGTCACGTGGAATGTTACTATAGACTACTGTCTGTACAGCACATATTAGTTAGGACTTCTGATATGTAGTTATGGCATACATATTGTTGTCAGACATCTATTTGTCAACATACTCATGCTACTGCATAGCTACTTGCCTAGCTGATGACTGTCTGTCCCTGTACAGATGTGCAGTTGGCAGGTATCCAGCTGGGATATGTACAGGCAACCTAAGCTTGATTGACACTAATATGTCTGCCCAGCTGTGTAAGAACTGGTACATATAGGAGATGTCACCCTGTACACACCATATGCCATGGGTACCTCCACTACACTACACTACACTACTACAGTCAACAGAACATGCTTGGGTACAGGTCTCCATGTACTAACCATGTGTTGTAATGCATGTTGTATACATGTCAACTTGATCACCTCAGTGGCTATGTGCAGGCGGTACCTGGAGGATTGGCTGATGCATGTCATTCTCACCCTGAGGGTCACCATAGTAGTGTTGGTCGATAGATTGCCTGCTGCCATCTGGCAGATGGCAGGATACAACTGTACACACAACCCCTACACAACCCATCTCCCCGTGGACAATAGCTAGGTACACAGCTATGACCACCTGCAGTGATGCACCCCTGTACTGACACATGTGTACATGTGCATGACTGAGTATAACAGTGTCTGTGTGTTAGCACACCTGTACCTGGGAATTCCATGAGGTCCTTCACAACCAACGCAACACCCATTGCCATAGTCAGTCGTGGCTGCAGCTGTATGGGGCATTACATGTACCCTGTTAAGCTCCCCCCATTCCGGCTACATGAGCCTTGCAGTACCAGCACAACAACATAGCTAGGTAGCGGTCTAGTCCCAGTGTTGCCAGGTAACAGTGTGCGTGTATGTGGATGGGTCTACATCAGGTTGCAGGGTATACACACCTCAGTGGGTCACCTGTCCATGTGGCACAGGCAATAACCGTTTTACTAACTTGTGAAATGTGTTCAACTGTACCCCAGATATTTCACAACCATGGTGTCACCACAGTGCCATACCCCGATGTGGAATATGACTGCAGTCCATCCTCGTGCTGACACATGTACACCTACAACACAGTGGGAGGGTGGCATAATGCTTACGGTCTTTACCTTACAAGCAAAAGGTACAGGGTTTGATTCTCACATGGGGTAATTGGCTAGGCTTAAAGTGGTCCACAAGGACAGTTAGCCTAGTATGAACCTATGAACCTATGAACCTATGAACAAATGGATAACATTATAGGGACCGCAATCAACCAGTGTTACTAACAACTATAATGCATCATTGCTGGATGGCTGCACTACCTGCCATATATGCATTACACTTTACTCCTTACAACATGTTACACTGCAGTACTGTGGTACACTGTAGTACAGTCACTGTGTGCATCAGAACCATATTAGCCTGTCCCTCCATTGATGGTATGGATGACAGGGATGTGGTACAGGTATCATCATATGCACAGGGTGTGATGTTGGTTTGCCAGAGGCCAAGGGTGGGCCATACATTTGACACCATGTGTGTGGGTGAGGGGTGTACTATGGTGAGCTGGGCATGGTGATGTGGTGTATGTAGGTATGGGGTTGCCCTAGGCGTGTCTGCATAGTGTGTGGGGATGCATGCACACAGTTTTGCCATGTGGCTGCCCTACACAGGTGTTTATGGACAGCTACAGACCATACATGGCATTGTGTGCAGTTCACTGCCTCCGGCCATGGACACATGGACTGTGCCTGCCAGAGGTTCCATGGGCACATCCATATACAGGCCTCAATGTGCTACTCTCACCTGATGATGACAAATGTCCACTGGTACCAGGTCCCTCTTTGGATGGGCCAGGACCACGTGCTCATGGCCTGATGTGGTGTGGTGTGGACAGCACCCCCCCTGCAGTACCAGGGCTGTTACTGCTACTATGGGAGCCCCTTGGTGTCCTAGCATGTCCACGTTGACTACCAGCTGTTGGTGTTGCTGGCCTACGTCCACGCGGCCATCGTCGCACATCTACCACACGTTCAAGCAAGGACAGACCATGGTAGATGAGGGTCATCATCTCACCAGAACATATATCCATGAACTCAGTTAATCCACGGATGGCACCAGCCAGTTCATGGGCATTTTCATTTGCAGATGTGAGAGCAGCCTCTGCAGCCTCAGGCCCTGTCTGTGGTAATGTTCTATATGTGCCTGCATTGCCATGACAGCCTGAAACATGCGCCTGCTAGTACCGGTTATGTCGCCTCTGCCAGGTGCATGATGTCCAGCGACTCTACCATGAGCACCCTGGGACATCTGCCTATGTGGTGTCCTGCCAGACATCTGGCTATGCCTGCTGTGACCACACACAGTAGGCATGGTTACCACACTTTCCTGTGCACTGTCAACGAACGCCAGCTGTCCGTCCTCTATGGCCAATGGAGATGGGGTGTGTATAGACACTGAAACTGTGTGCAGGGTTAGGGTGGCTAAAAGGGGGATGTCAAATGTTGGCACAGTGTCGGACCTTGACAACCCCAATTGTGCCTCAACAGAACTATCATCATCTCTGGTGTCTACATGGACAGCAACATCAGCTTGCATGCAGGAGGGACCATGATCCACCTCGCCACCTGTGGGGGAAAACAATAAATGAACTTTAAAACCTGTACAGCATTGCCTAACAGTACACAAACACACACATGCACACACGCACACACACACACACACACACACACACACACACACACACACACACACACACACACACACACACACACACACACCTCTGTAATACCTACCTGTCAATGGCTTTACAGACAGTCCCATGTATATGTCTGTGTGATACCCCATCCTGCATCACACTTGCTAACATACAAACATTGATACCTCTCAGTAACATATTGGTCCTCTAAATGCATACACAAGTGGTCACAACACAAGGCCTGTTGCTACTTTACCTGCCTGACCTGTGTGTAGTGGTTTTACATGGCCTCACTGCTGTCATTTGGTATGCACCTTCTGTATGTTCGGACATCATGAGCATGGCCCCTATATGTTTGGGCTACTATGTTCTATCCATAATATCACGCACTGGTGTGTCATGTGTATGTAATGCTCAGTACATGCCAGATATGCTGCTCCTTCAGCCTATCATGTGACACCTGTAATATTGGATACACTCCCTGGTGTTGACTAGTACTTCCCCAATGCATCTCTGTATTTAGAACTCAACTATCTTCCTTTCTTTGCATTAACAATGTTCATATGTCAGTTATGTACTTGGAGCTTTTCTCCCCGGGCCTCCGCTGAAAATGGACATGTATCCAGTCGGACTCTCCCGGTTAACAAATGTAAAATAAATAAATAAATAAATAGTGCTGCATACGTGGGTTGTATGTGACCTCTCTGCTGAATGCGATATTACGGGTGTACCTGGTGTCTACCTTCCCTCTGGATGCCTGTTCCATGCTACAGACCATATTATACTATCAGCTGTCCTGTGATTACACACATGACAGGTATTCCTGGTGTGTAATGTGGCAGTCCATGTACATGTCCTGCATGATCCCAGAGGGAGGTACTGCTGTATGAACACCCCACAATCACACATGTGCATACACTGCCAGCCAGACAAACACATACCCACATGCACACAAGCATCCTACATGCATCAACCTCCCTCCACTTCACCAGAGGGACCCTACAGACAAACTGACTACCCACCAGGATGCACACACACACACACACACACACACACACACACACACACACACACACACACACACACACACTGGTAAGGTTGCACAAAGAAAGTACACACAGTCCTCCTATTACCCCTCTGTCAACATGCATAACATATGGTACCCAACAGCATGCAGTGCAGCTACAGTCAATCATGCTGGCAACAGTATACATGTGTGTGATGCATGTGCTGTATCACTAGGTGAAGCCCCCCCCTGGATACCACTGCACCCATGAACACGGTATTTCTGTGTACCTGTTCTGCACCCTGCCATGTACTGTGCACTACACCTCACAGGTGTACGGCCCATTGCTGAATGTGTACTACTGTGTCGCTTATGTCAGCTTTAATGTTTACAGCCCCTATATTTTCCAGCAACACATACCTGGTATGATATGTGGACAGATATCATTTTGAATGCCTAATGTCTGATGCACAGCTCTCAGCACCAGCGGACCATGTATGACCAATCCAATACTCTTAGACTGACAACCATCAGAGCATACTGTGGCTATGGGGGTGTACACACCTTTATTGATTTAACGCACCCACATCACCACATATCTTAGCAGTACATGAGTCCAATATGTGACATATGTCCTGTACTTTCACATGCAGTGTGTATGGATTGTGTTAGGTGTGCGGCTGCTGACAACGATGCATACGCACAGTGTGAGCATATGTGTGCACACCCTTATCATGATGGTTTATCGCACCTCTTGTTGTGTGTACTACAGCAGTCATTACTCCTGTCAGGGGTATATCAGCGTGGGCCATCTGCATTTGCCAGTGTATGTTCAGTCTGTCCTACACATGTCCCCCTATTCTGCATGATTGCAAGGTCTACTCGTGCACATCTCATGGTGTTCACACACTGCCGTCACTATTGCTGTGGGGGTAGGGTTATGGCTGCCACAGGTCCTGAACCTGACTATGTGCAGATAGAGCCATTCATAGCATTCCTAGGATCCCTGCTGCAGTGAACTGCTATGTGATTGTAGCCCTACACATGTTCCTGGCTCCACAAAGTCTGCTCTTCACTTTTTCCCTTAGAACTGCTCTATCTCTCAATTTAAACACCATATTCTCATTCTAAGGCCCTTCACTGGTCTAATTAAGTAATCCTACAAGTTAGCACTATTCAACCATAAGCACTACTTACTCTTATACTCTCTATGATTACCCTATCCTCTATTGGTCCGTCTTAAATTCATTTTCCCTATATTACTCTAGCATGTCCAAAGGTCAGTCAATGGTTTCCTCTCCAGTCCAGCTGGTGAATCTGGGAATTTTGAGGCAATGTTACAACTGTCTCATGTACATGGACAACCCTCTCCTCCTCCAAACAGGTTCAAATATATGTAAGAGATGCAACTATTTAGCCAAACTGGAGGCTGAGCTCTCTCATCTCAAAACTGGTGTAACCAGTCAGGAGGAGAAGGTAACCTCACACAACACAATTCCAGTATCACATAGTCCCACCACATCAGCGAACCAAACACATAAATACACAAAACATACTCGAGGCTCTAAATAAAAATCTACCTAAGCAACAGAGACCTCCAAAGCAGACTTCCAAGCAGCTACCTCAAAACAAACACACGACACATAGCCCACTAAGTCAGTGTGCCAAGCAGCCACAGCCCTTAAGGCTGAATAACACACCTGATACTCTTGTAATAGGTGACTCTATTGTCAGACTCACTGACGCGTCGTCACCAGGCTGAATAAAGAGAAGGTCATGGTGAGCTGCCTGTCGGTGCTAGGATCCCACATAGCAAGCACTCAGGTTACTCCAAAGCAAATACAAATATGACTCAGTCATTGTACATGCTGGTGTGAATGACCTGAGATACCTCCCTGGACTACATGAAAAGAGACATAGAGGAGCTCTCTGATCATGTAGCCCAGGCTGGTATGACCCTGACCTTGAGCAGCATCTTACCCTCACCTAGAACGATGCCACAGTACAAAGACAAAATGATCGATTTTAACAATTGGCTAAAATTTTGGTGTCATTCAAAGGGGATCCAGTGTCTGTCAGCCTGGGATGACATGCTCGACAAGCCACGTTGCTTCGCTAGGGACAGCTTGCACCTGTCACCACTGGGCTTTCGGATATTGGCAAAGGCTCTTGCCACCCTCATAGTGCCTTTTTTAGGCAAGGCTCAAAAGTCAAACCCACCCCCATAGATAGCACAAGGAACAAGAAACTAAGGGTAATGCTGCTTAACGCCAGAAGTCTTAACCTCAAGATGCACGCACTCAAAGCTCTCCTCAGTATGGAGAACATTGATATCTGTGCAGTGACAGAAACCTGGTTCAAGGCTGCAGAGAGCACCCCAGCACTACCAGGCTATACCTCATATCATGCTTTTCGGCCCCAAAACCCGGACCGAACCACAAAAAGAGGGGGAGTTTCCATATTTATCAAGGATATCCACACCTCCAGGTTAGTGGCATTGCACGAAATATCGGAGACCATTCATGTGCAACTAACAGTAGACAAGACTGCTTTTCAGTTTATAGCATCCTACAGACCACCCTCTCAAAGTCAGGAATCCTACTCGGCTTTCCTAAAAACATTGGAGAACATGAAGATCTCTCTGAACACCATTATATTGGGTGACTTCAACTACCCAAACATTGACTGGGAGCACTACTCAAGCCCCAGCACCTTAGCCCAAAGGTTCCTGGAAATTATAAACTCAAATGCTATGGAACAACTTGTCACCACTCCCACAAGAGGGGACAACATACTAGACCTGATCATTACCAACATGGGGACTCTATGCTCCACACCAGAAGTATATCCCCCATTGGTAAGATCAGACCATAAATTAATTTCACTGGATGTCCACATCCCGACCCTACCCCCGGCCCAGAAAACCACAGTGAAAAACTTCTCAAAAGCGAACTTCTCACTTCTCAAAACCGAAGTGGAATCCTTCAAGGCCCCAGGGCCAGTGGAAACTACGGCCCAGACTGCAGAATCCTATATAAATGCATTCTATGGACATCTCCAGGAATGCATGGATCATGCTATCCCAAACAAAACCAAGACCCAATCATCCAAAGGCAGGCGTCCAGTCTGGTGGACCCCTGCCATAAATAAACTGTACAACAGAAGGAGGAAGCTACTACATGATAGAGCAAAATCCCTAATAGGGAAGGCATCTCTGATCAGTACTAGCAAAAAATTACGATCCCTCATAAAATCCTCCAAGGCCAGCTTCGAGAGAAAAATTGCACAGTACACCAAAGACAATCATAAGGCTTTTTTCAGTTATGTTAGGAACCTGGGATGCAACTCCCAGACTTGTTCTGAGTTGATTCTAAATGACAAAAATACACTGAACCCACAGACATCGCCAATTTACTGGCAGTCAGGTTCAGTGCTACTTCTACACCCCCCCCCCAAAAAGAGCAAGTATCTATCCCGGCAGAGGGCTGCCTCCTGAACATCTCTGATGCTCAGGTGAAGGCTGCCCTCTCCAAAGCCAAAAACACTGCTTCCATGGGACCAGATGGCGTCCCAGGTTGCGTCCTACATGAACTCCAAGAGGAACTAATCCCTCAAATAAAACAGCTGTACAATCTCAGCCTCACTACAGGATATGTGCCCACAGAATGGCATACAGCAACAGTGGTCCCACTCCACAAAGGTGGAGCCTCTACGGACCCTGGAAACTATTGCCCCATAAGCCTGACTAGCTTAGTCTGCAAGGCTATGGAGAGGATCATCATGGAGCTCATAAACAAAGACATTGGGGACCTACAGACACTAGATCCTACCCAGTTCGGCTTTGTCAAGGGCAGATCCTGCCTTTTGAACCTGGTTGACTTCTTCAAAACAGTCACCAAAGCCATAGATGAAGGGAAGGTAGTCCACACAGCCTATCTGGACCTTGCAAAGGCATTTGACACAATACCCCACTCGGGCATCATAGATAAACTATCCAGCTTAAATATAAACCCCTATGTCACAAGATGGGTCACAAACTGGCTCAAAGACAGAACCCACAGAGTGAGAGTTGCTGGAGCCATGTCAGACTCGAAACCGGTTACAAGTGGAGTCCCACAGGGTTCTGTCCTGGGACCACTCTTGTTCGGTATATACTTTTCCGAGGTACAGGCAAACGTGGGAGGACTATGGCTCACCAAGTTCGCAGACGACTGCAAACTGGGCGCCATAATCGACTCTCCAGCCTACACAAACATCCTTCAAAAAGGTCTCACAGAGACAGATAACTGGTGCCAGCGCCATGGCTTAAAGCTAAATGCCAAAAAATGTATAGTCATACCCTTTGGCAAAAACAATGTGCCCACAAATTACCACATAGGCGGAAACCCATTAAGTACAGAGAAAGTTATTAGGCACCTGGGGACCCAAGTTTATAGCAATCTCTCCTTTGAAAACCACATTGCCAAAGTGGTTAGAAAGACCTTCTACATAGCCCACCTCATCACGAAGGGTTTCACATCTAGATCAAGAGAGGTAATCATGCCCCTTTATTCATCCCTCATCAGGCCCATCATAGAATACAATACCCCTTTTGGGATGTACCTTACCCGACACCTGCAGCAATTAGAAAGACCCCAAAAGTATCTCACCAAGAGGATCAAGGGTCTCAAACAGATGCCATATGCTGCTCGGTTAAAAAAACTCCAGCTCTACTCAGTTGTATACCGCCTACTTCGAGGCGATCTATGCCTGACATACAAAGCTATGTCAAATCCAGAATTAATGGACATGCTCCACCTCAGTAAATCTAAATCCCTTAGAGCCACATGCTCGAGGGACTTGAACCTCAGCACAGAAATAAATAAAACTTGCTGGAGGGACAGGTTCATAACCCAGAGGCTCCCTTCGCTCTGGAATAGAATTCCAGTTCATGTGAGGCAGAGCACCTCACTGAATCTCTTCAAGAAGAATCTAGATGGGTGGATGGGGGACAATAGGTTTGTCCCAGGGATTACTCCCGTGTCACTATTAGATAGATGCACAGTAAACTAAACCTTATAAAGGGCACAGTATACTCAAATCAAGGGGTGGTGTAAGCCATACAGAATCGGGCTAGGCTTATAATTGCCCCAGGGCAGATAGCCTAGTATGAACCTATGAACCTATGAACATGTGTGTCACTTTGCAGTGTCCCATGCACTGAACACCACATGTTACAGCCTAGTCTCAGCTGATAATGTGGACTACTGTAATGCCTTATGCCATAGTGTATCTCTACAGCAGTTGTCATTGTCCTACAGGTATATACACTGGTGTTGCACTGTATATGGGTGTTGTTCTGAACATGTCCCTACTGTAGGCCATGTCTCCCACCATTATGTTACTACCTGTGGACACATTCCACAATGACAGGATGTTAGTTATCATGCAGGTGTCTGACATACCCTTCCAATACCTCATCACGGTCACCCCTGTGATGCTGTGTATTTCACAGCAACAATACGTGCACATGTAGAGCATGCATTCTGGGTAGGTGTGTTAGAAGTGTGCATGGATATACCATCGCCATTACATGCCCGGTGTGTTGGCAAGCATCTACATAACCCATACTCACCAGCTACAGGCTGATGCCTTGGTGGTATCCCTGAGGGACCTACATAAGAGGATGAGAGATGCAATGTCAGTGGCCACACCTGTGGCAATGCTACAGGGTGGGTACAGTACTACAATACATCAATGGTACATTTCCACAATACTACCACATCTGGACATCTGTTTATCACTACTATGCAGCAACACAATATATCTATGATATGTCAGATATGCATGGTCTACCTGTACTGATGCAGGTGTATATGCAACAGTGGTCTACTGATGTGCCCTATGTCCTTACCTGCACACTCCTTGGCTGGTGTGTGGGTGGCACCCACCTCCACAAAGGTGTCCGGCAGTTGGTGACTGGCCGGATGGGAAGGTGCCACGAGGCTGGCCAGGAGCTCCTCCACACATGTCAGGAGGGATGAATGGCATGGCCCTCCCTGTTGTGAGGTGATTCCCCCCAGACTGCAGCAGCACACTGACGGGCAATGAAAAGCAGGTCAGTACAATGATGCCGGACCTGCTCAAAACTGCAGTTATGCAGTCCAGCATCATTGACCCTGTGGACCAGGTCATTCCACAGGGCGGTCTGCTCCTGCTGGTCATGGGTGGCCCTGCCAAACAGCACAGGGTAGTGTTGGATTAAATACGTGATCAGCACTTCATTTTTGTCTGCTGAATATGTTGGCAGACGTGCATGTGACATCTTGGCTGAAAAACATAAAGATGGAAACAGGTCTGAGTAACTCATACAGCAAGGTTACTACAGTTCTTAATACACATCTCTGTCACCCCCCACCATATCAGCTACAACAAACTGTACACACATCTCATTAGGTATTGCTACAGCTTACCTACCAGTGGGACAGATTTTGTATTGTACCACACTTTCTGCTATGTGATTGTAGCCATGTTCCCTATGTGGACACTATAATTGCTGGCCTGTTACAGACTATTCAGCTGCACGCCATTGTCAGGGCCACTATGGTTCCATATATGCCTGTGGTTTGGCTGCTTTGTGACTGCTACACATCTGACATTCTGTGTTACTGGGGATATCTATGCATGCTGTTGGACATGTTTTTGGGATTGTGTAGACTATTACTACCTGCATGCAGCTGGCTGTGTAGTACTTCCAATTACCACTGTCATGGCAACCACCTACTATAAATCCCTATATCATGTGGGTGTGGTCCCTTTACCTTTCCTGTGTGATGGACATCCTTCCTGTGTGTGGGCATCAGTGTTACAGGTAGCAGGTAGTAATACTCTTACAGGAGAACCTGCACACTCAGGCCAGCTACATATTTGTAGGAGGTTCCAGAACTACAGAGTGTGAGTAGAGTTGTATGCTCTGTATAGTACTGGTGTTACAAAGTTTGTGTGTACATACTAGTTTAACCTGGAATGCAGTCTGTCTGCATAGCTTACAACCATGGGCCTATCCTCTTGATGACCAGAGGTGTGCCTATTATGTTTTGTCTGTCCACCACACAGGTCTTGTGTCAGATATTTCACTGGCAGTATTTGTGTTGAGTGCTATCAGTACATGGCTACATTAATTTCTGTTTCTAACTTCAAATTCCTGACTAAGGGTAAGTTGCAGACTATCCTGTAACACCAGCGACTTGTTTAGTGTATGACAACAGTTTTCCACATATGGGCCTGTGTTCCAGCCTCTGTCCTCCACCTACATACCAGGCTTTGCACATATGACATGCTGTCAGGGGTTGTACTGTAGTGAGCTGTGAGTATGTCATGCTGCCATTCCTGCCATCAGTCCACTGCTGTTGTGTCCCCCACACATACTGTGTGGTTGGGGCCATATATGTGTGGCCTTCACCGACACAATACATGTGTGCCCTTATGCACTTCAGAGGCCAGTGTATGTAACAGTGGTATATGACCCTGTATTATTGAGTCTAGGGGGGGATACACCATAACTAACATAGGCTGTTACAACATGTGAGGGTATCAGGGGTAAGCTGCCTTAAGTCATCTGGATGTACATTACCATACAATTCACCTTGGGTAAATGCAGGCCTACTGCCTCCTGCCATACAGACTGCTCTGTTTGTTAGTGTGCTTGCGATGGTGTCAGTTATGCCTTGTTATGTAACAATTACATCCCATTGTGTCAGCTGAGGTCTTTACTCCCTAGGGATTGTGTACAGAGTGTAGATAGAGGCTGCTGAACTATGCATCTGCATTAGTTACTGTTGCTTGTTTGGTATCCTGTGGCCCAGTCTGTCTTTACTATTGTACTACTTGAAAGCCTTGGCCTGGACAGCAACATTTGTAAACCTCTCCAGACTACTGTATTAGTATAACTGTTTCATAGTTGAATTACTCTGTTTATATAGATGTCCGTGTATAAGCAGCTATATGGCATGGCATATACAACTGTAATAGTACACAAATAAAGCTTTCCCATGTATGCAAACCTGTGTGTGGTGTTATATCCTTTGACCTATCTGTGGGTATATGTTGCAGGCAACGATTGTCATTTGTACGGGTAGCTCATACACTGTCCAGTTGGTAAGGTGGTAACTGTAGGCTTAGTGGCTGTTCCATATTGTGTGCACCTTCTACATATGTATCTTACTATACATATCTCTGCTTGTGTATGTGTAGTTACATATATATATATATATATATATATAGGTTCATAGGTTCATAGGTTGGTACTAGGCTATCAGCCCTAGGGCCTATACAAGCCTAGCCATAACAATTCCCTGGCTATTTCTTCCTACACTATTTACTTCCCTGGACCCCTGTCTAGCAGGGTGACTGACGTGATCCCCGGGGTGAATTTCCTTTCTCCCATCCAATCGTCAAGGTTCCTTTTCAAGAGGACCAAAGAGGCACTCTGCTTGACATGTATGGGCAATCTATTTCCAGAGTCTGGGGAGTCTCTGGGTCAGGAACCTATCCCTCCAGCATGTTTGTTTTATTGTGATGACAAGGTTTAGACCCCTGGAGCATGTGGCTCTGAGGGATTGGGATTTCTTTAAGTGTAGCATGTCCAACAGCTCTGGGTTTGACATGGCCTTGTATGTTAAGCAAAGATTGCCTCTGAGTAGACGATATGCGACAGAGTATAGCTGGAGTTTTTTAAGGCGGTCAGCGCAGGGCATCTGCTTTAGGCCTGTGATTCTTTTAGTGAGGTATTGCTGTGGCCTTTCCAGTTGTTGCAGATGTCTTGAGAGGTACATACCAAACGGGACATTGTATTCTATAATGGGTCTAATGAGGGATGAGTACAATGGGACAATGACCTCCTTTTTTCTGGATGAAAAGCCCTTAGTGATGAGGTGTGCCACATAGAAGGATTTCCTGACTGTTGTGGCGATGTGGTTATCAAAGGTGAGACCACTGTCCACCTGTGTCCCTAAGTCTCTTATCAAACTTTCAGTGTTTAGTGTATATATGTGTGTGTGTATATCTGTATCTGCATATATTTGTCTGTGTATATATATCCTAAGGATGTTGATTGCTTCCACGTTGTACATTCCCTATGGGAGCCAGACTGTACTGCATGATATGTTACTGATACCAGCCTGACATCATACAGGTGGGATGGAGTACTGTTATCATCTTGTGCCCATGTCATGTCAGGTCCTGGTTATGGGATCTGCAACAGTTGGTAGGGCAGACATGTTTGCCCGTGGGGGGGATACCTATTCGTACTAGACGTATGTTGTTTGGGGCCTCTCAAACCCATTACTGGTGCATGTGGACGTATATTTTTTTGTTATGTTCCCATTGTTATCTACAGATGTATGTCCGTATATACCTATAAAGATATATATATCTGCTTACATATATATAACTTGCTGTGTATGTGTATATGTATATATATATTTATGTATATATTTATATATTTATATATATATATATATATATATATATATATATATATATATATATATATACACATACATATATATATATATATATATATATATATATATATAGATATATTATATCTATTTAGATATTAATATATATATATATATATATATATATATATATATACACACACACACACACACACACACACACACACACACACACACACACATCTGCATGTTGGAATACATTCCCTGTACTGTTGAATGACTGGACTGGATGATATGTTTGTGAAAACATCAGGGTTATGTATATCTGACATGGCTTAGTGGTAAATCGCTTTGGCTATGGTGTGCAGAGTTCTGGGTTCAAGTCTTGCAGAGGCTGTTTATTTTGTTGCTGGGCAGAACAAGGGCCATTGGATACAGAGTGATTAAGGCACTTTTAAGCAGTTGTAAGCAGGTTTGCACAGGTTTACGCGGAGGTAAGCACTGCTAACTTCTGGTTACAGTTTCTTATATGTATTTAGCTTCTCAATTGCTTAAACTGTGTATGCATTGCTTCCCCCCATGCAATCAGGCTTAAACCCACTTACTACTGCTTAGAAGTGCTTACTCCCACTTATCCCCGTGCTAATTTCATTAAAAGAAAAGAAAAAAGATTTGATAGGAAAGTGGTGAAAAAGGGGCACAAAGAGGGAAAGACAGTAGGGAAAATAGCTAGGGATGTGCAGGAAGTGTGTATGGAAGGTCCATTGCTGCCCATTTCTTCTACAGCAACAGCTGTGCATATACACTGCATTTGGAGGTAGATTTGGTCACTCAAACCCCTGAGATAGGGGTGAGGACAACAATAATATGTTGTGATGCCAATTAGACCAGATTACATGTGTCCAGTGGACACGTGTGCGAAATGGACAGCTATGTATGGGGTGAGATTTTTTTTTTGGGGAATGGATTGCCTTTTTTTTTCAGGTGAGAGTGGGATGTTGGGGAGGGATAGTAGGTATATTTGGGGAGGTAGGTTGGGTAGGTAAACAGATAAGACAAACAAGATGCATACAGGGGCGGTATATGACACATGGTGGGCACACACCTTGATGGTGAGGGGTGTTGGGAAATTGGAAGCCCATAAGCCCCCTAGTGGAAACAGTGAGACTGAGATCCCCACCCATGGGCAGTCACCACTGTACCTTCACAGCTCCGAAGGTGGCTGTGCTGGGGGCTGGGTTGCAGAGCCAGGCTGAACCTCTAGTTGTGACACATGGCCCTCGAGCTGGCATAACAGATCTTCGACCTCCCTGCAGAGCTCTCTACACACCATGACCCAGACCTGGCGACGGGTGACAGGTTCCTGTCTGCACCCGCTCCCAGACGAGCCCCATCCCCTGAGGCGGTTCCACCCGAAGGTGGTACAGGACCAACGGACAAAGAGGTCCTGGGTTGGGCCCCAGACATGCTGGTGCCCGGTGCCATGGCCAGCTGAGGTGGGACAGGTGAGTCTGCTGGGACCGGCCTTCCCAAACGTGCTATAGTGTTTAGATTTTATCATCATATGTGGGTTAGCAATAGTCAACACATTCCAGGGTTAGGTGTAACAGCATGCATAGATATTCCCATTAACCCAGACACCAGATACGGAACAGTTGCATAGCAAATGGAACACATGCATATATGGGACCACAGTGGTAATAACAACAGCATGCAGGTACATTGATGGCACCATGCCTCCAATGTTGGAATAATTCAATATAGCACATGCATGGAAACAAATTTAAATATATATCAACCAATAGGATATAATCAGAAGAGTGGAGTCATTACATACCGGTTAAGGTGGGTATGTAGTTCATTGTTGGAGATATGGTGGGGGGAGAGAAAGATGTCAATTAACAACTAGTATATTCCTGTAGTCCACATTACTTTCCCAGTCAGTGCTGTTATCTGTAACTTACAAGTATTACTACACTACACTATAGCCTTAGTTTGGACAGTGATATGGCTGTCATCATCATTATACATTAACTCGTTTTACCTGCAGTATACACCTCTTACCTGGTATACCTGTGGAGGGAATGTTTGTTAACACTAATTGTTTCTACACATACTCCCAGATTCTGGGTTGATGTTGTGCACATAGCTATCCAACTCTTTCTGCACAGACTCTGACCATGTCTTGACCACATGCAGGTGTACTGGGACATATCTAGACTATTGCCCTCTTCACCCTTTAGTGACTTATCACTCACATATACATGCTTTCCTACACAGTTATATTATGTAGCACAGTGTGGGTGACAGTGATCAGTGATGCATTATTATTCAGAGCAACTGCAACACTCACAATTCCATACAATACCAGAGTAAACAGTACCAATACAGGGTATCAAGGTTTTTATTTCTCGGCACAGTGTTCATATCCGATGTACCTGTGGGAGCAATGTTTGTTAGCACTACCTGAATGTTGTCACACAAAGTTCCAGATTAACATTAGTATTATGCACATACATCTCATTCTGTTACTGTATACACTCTGGTCACAGCGTGACAATGTGGGGGTGTGTAGATAGGACATACTTGGCTTTTTACTCTCATAACAGTTTTGGGAGTTGCTAGAGTGACAGATTTATTCTCATAGATGTGTGACAATCAGTTGTCTTCCCTGTTTGCTGCCTAAACATCTGGGATCATCCCACAGACTTCCCAGGGGGACAGGCAGCAGATATGGGCCCATATACTGGACATTCTGGTCTTATCTGTACAGTTGTGGGGTATGATTCTGTATGCAGCCTACTTCCACTCCCAGGATTCAGACCATGGCTGTGTCTGCTACAACTTAAACACTGTCCATCAGAGTTGTGTGTGCTATACAAATATTGCTGTATATCTCCTATCTGCTTTCTGTCTTATAAGTCTCCTGTGGTTTTGCATTCTGAACTTGTATTACAGCACTCTTATGCAGGATTTCCTAGACAGTTATATTTTGTAGGACAGTGAGGGTGACAGTGATAAGTAATACCTTATTATTCAGAGCAACTGCATCAGTCACAATGCCATACAATACCAAAGTAAACAGTACTAGTACAGGGTATCATTCTTGTATTTCTGGGCACAGTGTTGGTATCTGACAGGCCTGTGGGAGAAATGTTTGTTAGCACTACCTGAATGTTGCCACACACAGTACCAGATTCCACATTACTATTATGCACATACATCTCACTCTGTTACTGTACACACTCTGGCCACAGCTTGGTAACATGGGGGTGTAAATGGGACATATGTGGCTTGTTACTCTCATAAGGTTTTGGGGAGTTGCTAGTGTGCCAGCTTTGTTCTCATAGATGTATGTCAATCAGTTGTATTTCCTGTTTGCTGCCTATACATCTGGGATCATCCCACTGATTTCCCAGGGGCAGGTTGACAGGCAACAGATATGGGCTGCTTTATTGGACATTCTGGACATATCTGTACAGTTGTGGAGTATGATTCTGTATGCAGACTACTACCACTGCCAGGATTCGAACCATGGCTGTGTGCTAAAATTACAACACTTCACGTCTCAGTTGCATGTGCTGTTCAGGTTTTGTTGTCTGCCTCTTCCCTGTTTTCTGTCTATGTGTCTCTCAGTTGTACTAAATGGCCTCTGGGGATTACAGCAGTCATATAAAGGCATTCCTACATATTCTATTTATGGTGCACATTGTTGGTGACAGTGCTTAATACAACAGTACTATTACATGATTGCAAATTTACATTACCATATGATACCAGAGTATACACATGCAGTCCAGCAGTTAGACCTTTATTGTCAGGCTATTATTCTTTTATTTACATACAAACTATATGAGACTCTTCCTGCCAAATTCTGTGTTGTATGCAGTACTTGCCTTAAACAATACAGGTTTTATACAGGCAATTAATGTACTTTTAGATTTATTTCCTATGACAGTACATGCAAGACTATTACTGACCTGCCTTGCATCACAACCTCTCCAGGTGACTTCCATGGGCCTCCTGGTGCATGGCCCACTCACTTGCAGCTGTGGAGGACATAAGAGGAATATTTAGCCATACCTATCCATGATATACATGAGCTGGCAATTAGTACGCACATAGTGGAGTAATACTTACACACAACTGGGGTATCCTCTGCCATTCTATCCTCTTGGATCCACTGCTCCAAGAGGTCCCCCTTACACCACTTCAGGTCGGCATAGTGATGCCTGACCTGCTCACTAGTTTGGGGTATGCCAGTGGCACTGGTGAGGTCACGGGCGAGATGGTCCCAAGCTTCCGCCTTATATTGGGAACCCTGCTACTGACTCTGCAGCAGTCTCTGCTCATGTTCTTTGATAAGCAGTCTTGCCATGACTCTGGACTCCTGGATGCACCAGCCCTGTGCCCGGAAGTGCACTCCCTCTCCCCTTCCTGACAAGGTGCCAGCAAGGGGAAGCTACAACTGGTTATGAGATGTATTCCCACCTGTTGGGTTTAAGTAGGGCTGATTTCCCACACTTTACCATGATTGGACAGTTTTGAAAAGGCTAGGCTATGGGCAAACCTGCTTACCTAAGGTTGGCATTGTTTAAAGGGGTATTACACTGGGCACATTGAGTTAGCTGGCCTACACCTTCCTTACACCTCCTAAGCTGGCCTATGCAATGCTTAGCATTGCTTACATTAGACTTTGCATTATATTTTCTTTCTGGCATTGATTAATTATTCAGTACATTATATATATATATATATATATATATATATATATATATATATATATATATATATATGCCTGATATCCATGATTCATGTGTACGTACACTGTATGAGGTCCTTGTGTTTTACTGGGGACTTCAACACTCTGTTACAATTATACCTCACATCTGGGCTTACTGCTTTACTCCAGTTCACATATTTATGTTATGTAGTAGGTTATAGAACATATGACTGTATACTGATTCCTTTCAAAGGTTCATTTTGATTTTGCTATAGTGAGGACTTGTTTGGTGATACTTCATTCTTCTGTACTGCTATGATGGCTTGGTGGTTAACTACTGTGCTTATAGTGTATAGGGTCCTGGGTTCAAGAGCTGCAAGGCTGTTGATTTTGCTGCTGGGCAGAACAAGAGCCATTGGATACAGAGTGATTAATACACTTTTGAGCAGTTGTAAGTAGGTTTATGTGAGGGTAAGCAATGCTAACCTCCAGTTACTTATGCTTACAGGGAGTTAGTTTCAAAATTGCTTAACCTGTGTGCACATTGCTTACCCCTGTGCAAACAGGCTTAAGCATGCTTACTAGTGCTTAAATATACTTATTACTGTTTATTGGTGCTTACACTTGCTTACTAGTGCTTACTCCTGCACTGATTTAGACAGCAATAACATTTTTTACTGGGAAAGTCCGACTTGGAATGAAGCCAATTTTCAGCGGAGGCCCGAGGAGAAAGGCTCCTGATGCATGTCTTTGTAATGTGGGAGGAAACCAGTGCACCCAGAGGAAACCCACACGAATGTAGGGAGGACATACAGACTCCACACAGAAGGCACCCCAGCTGAGAATCGAACCGGAGAACCTCTTGCTGTGAGGCGACAACGCTACCATTGCACCACTGCACCGCCCATCTAATATCTAAAGTTTTTTGGGAAGGTGGGGGATTTGGAAGCTGTATGGAGTTATCATTCATTACACATTTTACCTTCCATTTGTATCCATGATTGCTGTGTCAATATACTGTATGGGGCACATGTGCTTATCCGGGGACTTTGCAACATTATGACACTGACACCTCATGTGCATTTAATGCAGTACTCCAGTTCACAATTATATATTATATAGTAGGTTATACAGCAAAAACATGTTCATAAACTGATTTCACATGGAAAATGGAATGTGCTGCAGTGGGACTCAAACCCAGAATGCCTGCTAGTACGACGAATGCTCTGCCCACTACACTATTGCTATACTGCTTCAGTTACATATATCTTCCTTGTTATCCTCTTCAGCCATTTAAGCTGCATTAACCGTAGCTAAGTGCTGGGCACACCCACGCACCTACGGTTAGCTTTAATCAGGTTCATAAAAAAAAAAAGAGTTTGTTTATTTTATATGTATTTACTATTGCTGTTGTACATGTGAGGGAATGTTGCTGGGGATATGCGGACACCTATGAGCGGTCTCGCTCATTCCTTTGGCCATTCTGCTGTTCTTCATTGCGAGGGCATGTATATTCTGAGAGCTCTGCTCTCAGACACACCCCCTACACTCGTACATGCACCATGTAAGATTAGAAACTCAGGCAGTGCGCCTTCATTAATATGCATGGCATGCTGCCGTCCTGCTCCTAAACGGCCGCTTCCATGCAGGACTAAACTAGTCCTGCATGGAAGAATAGTAAGTCTGGGAGATTATCTGGTTAAGTGACTTGCTTATATTCACACAGTTGATAAAAGAAGGGGGAAGGAATCAAGCCCTGTTCCCTGTGCAAAGGAAACAGCTCATTAGCACCTCTTAGTACTCTGTGATAATGTGTAAATGAAAAGTTTCAACAAGTAGTGAAGACGTTACTATTTTCTACATTAAAGTAACTATTTGAATACAAAAAATTGTTTCATTTGTTAGATAAAATGCAATATAATGGCTTGCATTTAGTCATCCAAAAATTATTTATTTTAGATGGGTGCAGGTTATAAAGGATTATACTACAATTAATAGCATGTCATTTAATTGACATGCTATTAATTAGTGCAAAAAAAGCATAAATTTGCAAAAATCATACTGCTATGCTGTAACATTAAAAATATTGCATAACACTCCTTAACAACTGGACCTACTTATGTGGTGGCAAGCCTCCAACCCCTGATTTTGTTCACTCACTCCTACTCTCTCTCTCATTTTATATATGTGTATTAATAAATATATATGTGTGTGTGTGTGTGTGTGTGTGTGTGTGTGTGTGTGTGTGTGTGTGTGTGTGTATATATATATATATATATATATATATATATATATATATATATATATATATGTTTATATATATATGTATATATATATGTTTATATATATATATATATATATATATATATATATATATATATATATATATATATATATATACAAATAGGTTTACCATCAAAATTACAATTGAAGGTTCGACGAACACAGGATGTCAAATTACAGTTGGCTGACTCCCGTGTTGCCGAACTTTCATGTTTTTGAGTCTCTGGTTCAGCGAATGCACTGTGCATTCGCACATATATGGTTGTACTAGAGATTGCAGTGCAGTGCAGACTGGGAAATTTACCCTTTTCCCCACTGCAGTGCAATCTCGGAGTTGTAATATATAATTTGCAGGGCTTCTGGGGGGTGCAGCCCCCATGGGGGGCAGGGGGGGTTGCCCTCTTGCAAAAATGTGCAGTCCAGTGTTGTGCAGTACGTTCATACTGCTGAAAACTAGAACTTCAGTTACTGTTGTCAAAGGTGCAGGGGAAGTAGTATGTCTAATAATGCTGAATTTGAGTCATTGGCATTACATTCGACATATTGATCTTCTTCCTCTCCCATTTTCAGTGTTGTGAGTCACGTGAATGAACGGAAGTCCATTTTGTCATTCGTGATTTTGATTGTAAACTATATAACTCTTGTGGGAGGAGAGGCTGGACTCTGCCCTTCTGAGCTGGGAATTTCTGGTTAAAAGCTTATAGTGCCTACATATTTGAACTGTTTCTTACTGAAATTGGTACACCTTGTTTGCTGTAGCATAGACTAGATCCAGGCCTGCTGAATCTAGCTTTGTTTGTATGCTTGTTGTTTGTTTGCTTGTTATTTCCCTGAAATGCTAATTCCACCTAAAACGTGACTTTTGCGCTTCTGTGGATCCCTAGTGATATCTGCATTGCTTACTGTACTTATTTCCTTGTTTCACTTGAAAGAAAGTTACTGTTTGTCGTTTTTGCATTTAAGTTACCTGTAACACATTGCATTTAAGTTACCTGGCACTTGCTCACTAAAGCAATTATATAAGTCAGCACTAAAAAATTAAAAGCACTACACCCTCACAAAGTCCCATTGAGTACCTTGTTCCCCATTGGCCCTTTTTTCAATTATAAAGGAATTCCCAATACTATTCTAGCATGTCCAAAGGTCAGTTGTCAATCTCCTCTCCGGTCCAGCTGGTGAATCTGGGAATCTTGAGGCAATGTTACAACTGCCTCATGTACACAGACAACCCTCTCCTCCTCCCAAAAAATTCCAACACATGTGAGAGATGCAACCATATAGCCAAACTGGAGGCTAAGCTCTCTCAACTCAGTACTGGCGTAACCAGTCAGGAGGAGAAGGAAACCACACTCCCTACAATTCCAGTCTCACGTAGACCTACCACGACAGAAAACCAAACACATAAACACACAAAAACATACTCGGATGCTCTAAATAAAAATCTGCCTAAGCAGCAGAGACCTCCAAAGCAGACACCCAAGCAACCGTTACCCCAAAACAAAACACGTGCAACACATAGCTCACAAAGCCAGTGTGCCGAACAGTCACAGCCCTTAGGGCTAAACAACACACCTGATACACTTGTAATAGGTGACTCTATCGTCAGGCCCACTGACGTCCCGCTCACCAGGCTGAACAAGGAGAAGGTCACGGTGAGCTGCCTGTTGGGCGCTAGGATCCACCACATAACACAAGCACTCAGGTCACTCCAAGGCAAGTACAAATATGACTCAGTCATTGTCCATGCTGGTGTGAATGACCTGAGATGAACCTCCCTGGACTACATGAAAAGAGGCATAGAGGAGCTCTCTGAGCATGTAGCCCAGGCCGGTATGACCCTGACCTTGAGTAGCATCTTGCCCTCACCAAGAATGATGTCACAATATGAAGACAAGATGATCAATTTCAACAATTGGCTTATGTATTGGTGTCATTTAAAGGGGATCCAATGCCTGTCAGCCTGGGATGACATGCTCGACAAGCCACGATGCTTCGCTAGGGATGGCTTGCACCTGTCACCCCTGGGCTTTCGGATATTGGCAAAGGCTCTTGCTACCCCCATAGTGCCTTTTTTAGGCAAGGCTCAAAAGACAAACCCACATCCATAGGTATCACAAGGGATAAGAAACTAACAGTAATGCTACTCAATGCCAGAAGTCTAAACCTCAAGATGCATGCACTCGAAACTCTCCTTAGCATGGAGAACATCAATATCTGTGCAGTAACAGAAACCTGGTTCAAGGCTCCCGAGAGCACCCCAGCACTACCAGGTTATACCTCATGCCATGCTTTTCGGCCCCAAAACTTGGACCGAACCACAAAAGGAGGGGGAGTATCAATATTCGTCAAAGATACCCACACCTCCAGGTTGGTGGTGCAGCACAAAGCATCAGAGACTATCCATGTGCAACTAACAGTGGGTAAAACTGCCTTCCAGTTTATAGCCTTCTACAGACCACCCTCCCAAACCCAGGAACCCCACTCGGCCTTCCTGAGAACACTGGAAAATATGAAGGTCTCTCCAAACACCATTATATTGGGCGACTTCAACTACCCAAACATAGACTGGGAGCATTACCCTAGCCCAAAGGTTCCTAGAATTTATAAACTCAAATGCTATGGAACAACTTGTTACCACTCCCACAAGAGGGGAAAACATACTGGACCTGATCATCACCAACATGGGGACGCTATGCTCCAGACCAGCAGTGTATCCCTCACTGGTAAGATCAGACCATAAACTAATCTCACTGGATACTCACATCCCGACCCCACCTCCTGCCCAGAAAACCACAGTGAAAAACTTCTCTAAAGCAAATTTCACACTCCTCAAAACTGAGGCGGAATCCTTCAAAGCCCCCAAATCCCAAATAAAACCAAGACCCAATCCTCCAAAGGCAGACATCCTGTCTGGTAGACCCCAGCCATAAACAAACTATACAATAGAAGGAGGAAGCTACTACATGATAGAGCAAAATCCCAAAAAGGGAAGGCATCTCTGATCAGTATTAGCAAAAAACTACAGGCACTCATAAAATCGTCTAAGGCCAGCTTCATGAGAAAAATTGCACAGGACACTAAGGATAATCACAAAGCTTTCTTTAGTTATGTTAGGAACCTGGGTGGGAATTCCAAGATATGCTCAGAATTAGTACAAAATGACAAAAAATACACCGAACCCACAGACATTGCCAACATCCTAGCTGACAGGTTCAGTGCAAACTTCTCCCCCCCACTCCCCACCAAAAGGGCAAATATCTATGCCAGCAGAGTGCTGCCCCCCTGACATCTCAGATGCTCAGGTAAGAGCCGACTCTCCAAAGCAAAAAACACAGCATCAATGGGACCAGACGGTGTCCCGGGCTGCGTCCTACATGAACTCCAAGAAGAGCTAAACCCAAACATAAAACTACTGTTCAATCTCAGCCTTACTACAGGATATGTACCCAAAGAGTGGCGTAGAGCAACAGTGGTCCCTCTCCACAAAGGTGGTGCCTCAACGGATCCTGGAAACTATCGCCCCATAAGCCTGACTAGCTTGGTCTGCAGAGCTATGGAAAGCATCATCATGGACTTCATAAATAAAGATATTGGGGACCTGCAGACACTGGATCCTACCCAGTTCGGCTTTGTTAAGGGCAGATCCTGCCTCTTAAACCTGGTCGATTTCTTTGAAACAGTCACCAAGGCCATTGACGAGGGGAAGGTGGTCCACACAGCCTTCCTGGACCTCACAAAAGCCTTTGATACAATACCCCACTCGGGCATTATAGATAAGCTCACCAGCTTAAATATAAACCCCTATGTCACTAGATGGGTTGAAAACTGGCTCACGGACAGAACCCACATGGTTAGAATTGCTGGATTCATGTCAGACTCCAAACCAGTTACAAGTGGCGTCCCACAAGGCTCAGTTCTGGGACCTCTCTTGTTCGGTATATATTTCTTGGAAGTACAGGCCAACACGGAAGGACTGTGGCTGACCAAGTTCACAGATGACTGCAAACTGGGCACCATAATCAACTCTCCAGCCGACGCAAGCATCCTCCAAAAGGGCCTCATAGAAACAGACAACTGGTGCCAGAGCCATGGCCTCAAGCTAAATGCCAAAAAGTGTATAGTCATCCCCTTTGGCAAAAACAAAGTGCCCACAAATTACCACATAGGTGGTAATCCATTAAGTACAGAAGAAGTAATTAGGGACCTGGGGACCCAAGTTGATAACAATCTCTCATTTGACAACCACGTCACCAAAGTTGTTAGAAAAACATTTTATATAGCCCACCTAATCATGAAGGGATTCACATCTAGATCAGGGGATGTCATCATGCCTCTTTACTCATCCCTCATCAGGCCCATAATTGAGTACAATGCCCCTTTTGGGATGTACCTTACCAGACACCTGCAGCAACTGGAAAGACCCCAAAAGTACCTCACTAAGAGGATCAAAGGGCTCAAACAGATGCCATATGCTGCCCGGTTAAAGAAACTCCAGCTCTACTCAGTGGCATACCGCCTGCTCAGAGGCGATCTGTGCCTGACGTATAAAGCCATGTCCAACCCGGAATTAATGGACATGCTGCACCTCAGAATATCCAAATCTCATCGAGCTACGCGCTTGAGAGACTTGAACCTCAGCACTGAAATAAATAGGACATGCTGGAGGGACAGATTCATAACCCAGAGGCTCCCTTCACTCTGGAATAAAATCCAAGTCCAGGTTAGGCAGAGTCCCTCATTGACTCTCTTCAAGAGGAATCTTGATGAGTGGATGGGAGATCATAGGTTTACCCCGGGTATCACTTCTGTGTCACTGTTAGACTGAGGCACAGTATACTAACCTCGAAAAAGGGCATAGCAAAATTAATTTAAAATGGGTGGCAAAAGCCAAACACACTCTGGCTAGGCTTATAAATGCCCTAGGGCAGATAGCCTAGTATGAACCTATGAACCTATATAAATACCCAACAGTTCTTCAGCACTCCAAGTGAAACAAAAATAAAATGAACAGCCACTGTGAAGAGAAATTTATTTAAAGCATAGTCTGCATCAGTAACAATGCAGACTATGCTTTAAATAAACTTCTTTTCACAGTGGCTGTTCATTTTATTTTTCTTTCACTTGTAGTGCTGAAGAACTGTTGGGTATTTATGTTATTTACTTCGTGCATCTATTCAGTACATTCACGTGCACCATTTCATTTGGGATTTATATATATATATATATATATATATATATATATATATATATATATGTATGTATCAGGGTGGTCCAGTTTCCTCACACATTCCAAAGACATGCAATTGCAATAGGTGGTTGGACACTGTAAATTGGCCATAGGTGTAAGTGTGTGTGCGAGTGAATGGTATGGATGAACTACTGCAGCAAGGCTAGCCACCTGTTGGTGTAAACCTTGGCTCAAGATGATTGGCACTATTGAAGTGACACCCTGACCCCATGTGCAAAATGGGAAAAGGGGTTGAGGATGGATGGATAGATGGCTGGATGGATGGATGGATGGATGGATGGATGGACATATGTGCACACACACACACACACACACACACACACACACACACACACACACACACACACACACACACACACACACACACACATCATCTCCAATATCCTGCAAACTCAGAAAAAAGGGAAACGGGAGAAATAAGAAACTCACATTTTCCCTCTTCGCCTAGTTCTGTGAAATAAACGTAGAACCACAGCATTTGTGAAAGATCCACTGCCCATGATATTTCTCCAGCAAATTTTTGCGAAATGATGATGTACTACATGTTTAGCTGAAGTATTGCCAGATTTATGGTTGGGTCTCCAATCAAATCCAGGTTGATGTGTGTTTGAGAAATAGATGTGAAGACCATTTGGAGGCCATTCATAACTTTACTGTAATCACTGTAATATAAGAAATGCAAGTGGTCTGCAATAGGACTGCAGAAAGCAAGGTTCCACTTATCCAGAATAGAAATGAATGTACTCTGCAATTTTCAAAAAACAGTTTGGACAGATATCAGCCACCACAGGAACACTCATTATATATCAACTCAAAAGTTAGCAGCAGGACAAAATTCAGATAAACAGGTAGACTACATTTAATGATTACTCAGCCCAACACTTCTAACATCGGTAATCACAGTTAAGGCTCAGTTAAGGCTCTAACCAGTAAAAATTGGTTCAGTCTTAATAAAGATGCAAGCTATCAGCAATGAAGACTATATGCAAATATGATGGGTTCCTGAAAAAAAACACTCAAGTCATTCCGGAATCTATGCATGTAAATATATACTACATAAACAGAAAAACAGAATTTTCATACCTCTTTTCATACAATCTAGAGATAACTATCTAAACGTTTTGCTCATAATATTTTGCTGTAGTTAGACCTCTTTATTAATAATTAGAAAATTCTGATGACCATCTGGTGTTTTTTCATGGCTTAAAATAAAGAAAAGGATTACCACCAGATGAATAGATTATACCTTTAGTTCATATTACAAATAATGTCAATTGCCATTGAAAGCTAAAAAAAAATCTCCATGAACTGTTTTTAGTTCACAGGTTCAAAAATTCTGAATATTAAATTCATGTAGTCATCATTTACATTGACTTTTGATGAATGAAGTCTCTCCTGTCTTGATAAAAATGAATAGCAGTCTTTTTGTATGAACTCTATAAATTGGCATCCCCTTCACATATATGGTAAAACAGGATAATTAATATTACATTGCTTTATCTTAAAACCTGTAAAAACTATTTTATCTAGAAAATAATTTGAGGAAAGCAGCCTATCTGAAATATAGCTTCTTTCATCTTAATTGCTTTAAACACATCTTAAAATCATCTTCTTAAATTCTATGAAATTACTTAATTTAATTTACTTTATTATGCCTCCTGGAAAGTTGACCATGGTATATTTTGTAAAATGTAGTTTTGACTGAAAGAAATTGTATTCATAACAATTCCTATTATTGTTATTATTTTTTTTACTTATAGTGTAAAGTCCTCAGTATCCTGTGAAGAACAGGATGTGCCCCTGAACTATCAGTTTAAGATAATCACTCCATGTCCACTGTATGTTGAGAGGAAGATACACCCTCCATTGCAGAAAACCATTGAATAAAAGTCTGTTGCAATCAAATGGCCAGAAACTGCAGGCTTCATATGTAATTTTGGTCAGTAAACCTACTCTACTGTAATACTTCTACTATTTAGCTTACAAAAATAATGCCTGAGGAAAAATCCAGTGCTCTTTATTTCCTACAAAGTGTCTATTTTTAATGATCTTGCAGCAGTTAACTGCAGAAGAAGCAAATATCAAAATTAATTAGCCATTAGTAAGAAGTGCATTTGTCATTCTCTAATCTAACTAGAATTAAACCTATTTTAAGCCCATTACTTAGTTTCTTTACACAGTAGGGGCATACTTATAGTTTTCACTTTTTTGCCTTAACCTTTGACTATGCTAATTTTAATAGCAACATGTCCTAATGCTTTAGACACTGTAATTGTTTTATAGTTTTCCTGATGCAATAATCAGGAATCAGTTATGCTAAGCAAAAGTATTTTATATGCTAAGAAGTCCTACATTTTGCTCACAAGTTTGTGCAGCTGAATGCCCAGCTCTGTGGATTAATTAGCAGACCTTTTTATTTTGCTTTTAGGAAATACTTTGTTTTTCATCATATATAAAAATTAAGTATGTGTCGCTCTTGCAATTTTGTAAATTTTGCTTTTTTGCTTTTTTTTCTCTTACCAATGTATGTATAAAATCTCATTTAATTCTATTGGAGCTTTTCTCCCCGGGCCTCCAGTGAAAAAGGGCTTCTTGGCCAGTCGGACATTCCCAGTAACCAAATGTAAAGTGCTAACTAAATAAATAAATAAGACCCTTATTCAACTTACATTATGATAACAAATAAATTAGTAAAAGTTGTGTCACATTTTTGCTAGCTGCAATCCTTGTTTCAGACACTAGACCAAATTCATAAAAGTTACTGCAAGGTGTATTAAACGTTTTGTATTCATAGACAGGCCTAACATGATGCTTTTGCTCAAAGACGTGCAGCACTGTATCAGACTGTCTCCATGGCCATGCTACATAATAATGAGGCAGTCTGGGAGAGAGGCACATGGTAGTTAGTCACATGCTGTCCGCCAGGAATTGTGTCCGGAAAGGCATCTACGTGCCTGAGTGATTCATGGGGTTGCTCGGCAGTGCAGATTAATGCATCTGTTCCTTGCACTGCACATCAGTGAACATGTCAAAAAGGCTATGTTCATCCATTTGAGTAGTGGAAAGTGCTAGGGGTTTAATGATAGGGTGAGGTTAGGAAGCTTGTGTGTATGAGTTTATGTGTCATTGTGTGTGTGTGTGTGTGTGTGTGTGTGTGTGTGTGTGTGTGTGTGTGTGTGTGTGTGTGTGTGTGCATGGGTGTGCATGGGTAAGGGTGTTTCTGAGTGTGATCATGTGAGAATGGGACTGTTTGTACGTGTGTATGTGTGTGTGTGTGGTGTGTGTGTGTGTGTGTGTGTGTGTGTGTGTGTGTGTGTGTGTGTGTGTGTGTGTGTGTGTGTGTCTGTGCATATGGTGTGAAAGGGTGTGCTTTGGTGAGTGAGAGTGGAGGCTGACATTCATGCACATACCCCTACACTAACGAACAACCCTATAGTTGTCATAGTCCATGTTGGGGTGAATGACTTGAGACGTACCTCCCTAGACCATATGAAGAGAGACATGACTGAACTCTCAAATTATGTGTCTCAGGCAGGTATGACCCTAGCCCTAAGCAGCATTCTACCTTCACCCAGGATGATGTAACAATATAAACAAAAATATTGACTTCAGCAATTGCCTTAGCTTCTGGTGTCATTCCAGGGGGATCCAGTATCTGTCAGCCTAGGAAGACATGGTCAACAGGCCACGCTGCTTTGCCAGAGATGGCTTTCCATCTCCCCTAGGCTTTTGGATACTGGCTAAGGTGCATACCTCCCCCCATAGTGCCTTTTTTAGGCAATGTTAAAATGATAAAATTTCTGACATGGCAAAATCCACTCAAGACAAATTCAAGGTTCTGCTCTTAATGCTAGGAGTCTAAACATGAAACTGTACTCCCTGGAAGCACTCCTCACCTTGGAAGATGCTGATGTCTGTGCAGTCACTGAAGCATGTTTCAAGGCTGTGCAGAGCACCCCAACTGTGCAAGGCTACAATGCCTTCCACACATTCAGACCCCAAAATGAGCATGAAAGAATCAAATTGGAGGTGTAGCTATCTTCATTAAAAGATGATACACCTCAAGATTGGTCAAACAGTATGACTCTCTTGAACTACTCCATGCCCAATTAACTATAGGCAAAATATCCCATCACATCATTGCTAGCGATAGGTCCCCCTCCATGAACCAAGAAAAGCACAATGCCTACCTGGACTTACTGGAGTCACTTGCCATACAGCCCAACACCTTACTCATGGAAGATTTCAATTATCTTTCCATTTATTGGGTAACATACATCAGCTCAAACATGCTCAACCAGAGATTTCTGGTCTTTGTCAATGGAAATGCTCTGGGAACAGATAGTCTGCAGCCCCACAAGGGGATCTAATGTCCTTGATGTAGTACTCACCAACATGGGTGGTCAGTGCACTGCCTCCTGTGTGATGCCCTCTCTGGTAAGATTGGACCATGAATCAGTTTCATTCAAAGTAACTGTTGGACCCCACACCCCAAAAGGAGGGAAAAAACTAAGGAGCCTCTCCAAAGCAGAGTATATACTACTAAGTGATGGTATAAAACGTTTTATAGCCCCTGCAATCACAGGCAATGACTCCTATGCAGAGATGTACACAAATGCCCTGTATAATCATCTTAGCAACTGTATAGACTTGGCTGTGCCTAAATGGATTAAAACCAGGCCCTCTCAAAAAAAACAAGCTATCTTGGGGGACATCTAGTATAAACAGATTGTATAACAAAAGGAAGAAAATGATATCCAAGAAAAAGAGACAACTACCTCTGCAGAGGAAGAATTCCCTCCACAGATTGAACAAGCAAATCAGAAGTCTTTTAAAGCTAATTATGAAGCTAAAATAACATCCCTAACCAAGGACAACCCTAAGGCATTTTTTAACTACATCCAAAATCTAAAAAGGAGTGCCCAGCTATATATATATATGAATTAATAGTGGATGGTATCACTCACACTATACCAGAGGAAAGTGCCAACATGCTATCTGACAGCTTTGGCACAAACTTCACCCCTGTATCCCCACCAGCCATATCCCAAAGCATACCTGACATCAGTTCTCTACCTACTATCTCTAGAGATCAAGTCATATTTGCACTCTCCAAGGCCAAAAACACAGCCTCAGTGGGATCAGATAACATCCCAGGTTGCTTACTAAGTAATCTAAAACAGGACATAGCTGACCCACTTGCCATACTGCCTGAAAACTGACTTTGAAGCAGCAGAATGGAGAACAGCAACAGTAATCCCCTTGCATAAAGGAGGGCCATCAACAACCGACCCTGGAAACTATAGATACATAAGTCTAACCAGCTTCATCTGCAAAGCCATGGAAAGGATTATCATGGACCTTATCGACAAGGACGTAAGTGACCTTCAAACTCTAGATCCAATCCAGTCTGGCTTTGTTAAGGGTAGATCATGTTTATTGAATCTGGTAGACTTCTTTGAGAAAGTCACTAAAGCCCTGGATGAAGGTAAGACAGTGCATTCTACCTATCTGTATCTAGCCATACCCTTTGACACAATCCCCCAATCAGGTAAAATTGAAAAACTATCCCAGCTAGGTGTTAACCCTTACATCACTAGATGGGTAGCTAATTGGCTTACCAACAGAACACATACTATCAAAGTTTGTGACTCCACCTCTACAAGTAGACCCATCACCAGTGGCAAACCGCAAGGATCTGTACTGGGCCCTTTAATATTTGAAATCCATATCTTAGATGTCCAAGTTAAAGTAGACGGCCTTTGACTTAGTTTGCTGATGACTGTAAACTAGGCACAATCATTGAGTCCTCCAACAATATTAACATATTACAGGAGTGGCTAACACAAACAAATGACTAATGCCAAAGTCAAGGTCTAAAACTAAATGCAAAAAAAGTGTACTGTTATCCCATTTGCAGAGCAGAATTCTCCATTAATTACAATATCGACAGCACCCCTCTAAGTTCAAACCCAGTGGTGCAAGATCTGGGAACACAGGTTGACAGCAATTTGAACTTGGAACATCAGGTTTCCAAGGTGGTAAGGAAAGCCTTCTACACTGCGCATCTCATAAGTAAAGTCATTGCATCTAGATCTAAGGATGTTATAACCCCACTTTACTTGACACTAATCAGACCATTAATAGAGTACAATGCTCCCTTCTGTAGGAGAACAAACTGCCCAGCATTCAGGATCAATGGTGAGAGTGTGGAGAGCGTTAAGAGTATGAAATTCTTAGGTGTACACATATCAGAGGATCTTTCGTGGTCGGGAAACACCAGCCAACTGGTCAGGAAAGCAGACCAATGCCTCCACTATTTAAGAAGGCTGAAAAAAGCTAAGCTTCCTCCAAATATTCTCTCCACCTTCTATAGAGGTGCAATAGAGAACATCCTCACTTGCAACTTCACAGTATGGTTTGGAAACTGCACAGTTATAGAAAGGAAGGCAATACAAAGAGTGATGAGGATTGCAGAGAAGGTAATAAGTTCCAGTCTTCCATCGATACAACAACTTTATTCTGCAAGAAGCATCCAAAAGGCCTCCAAAATAATACAGGATACCACGCATCCTGATAATAGACTGTTTAAGTATCTGGC